>NW_028270178.1:7468292-7670792 GCF_037043375.1 Chiloscyllium plagiosum
CTTCTATCACTCCCATCTCTGTCACCCTCCACCTCCCTCTCTCTATCCTATCTCTCTCTTTATCTCTCTCTCCACGCCCCTCTTTCCCCGTTTTCTCTCTCCCTCCTCTTGCTCTCCCTCGCCAAACATCTCTCTCACCCTGCCTCTTTCTCTCCCTTCCTGTCTGCCACCCTGTCTCCCCTCACTCTCTCCCCAGCTTTCTCTCTCCCCTCCCTCTCTCTCTCTTTTTCCCCAAATGCAGCAATAGTTATTAAACATACAGGTTTTATAACTGCCTGTCGTTTTCCAATTACTTGACATGTGTGGTATGTCAGGCAAATTAATCTGCATCCTTGTGCAGTCTGGGCAAGTCAAATGGTTTTATATTTTTGCTTGTGTTTTCTTCACGCCTAGATGCCCCCTAGTGGTAGCTCATGCGCCACTTGCAGCATCTCCTTTCTATAACCTATTGGCAAGATGACTGTATGAACATTTGCCCATTTCTCCTCATTTTTAAGATAGTAATGTCCAGGGACACAGTTAGATTCTTTGTCTGTGAATGCCTTTTGATACAATTGCTTTAAATTTTCATCTTTTTGTTGTAAATCAGTTAATTTATCTGAGTTAAGATGTCGGTTATGTCATCTGTCTGGTTTGTCTCAGCCACCCGCTCTGCCAATTCCACTTCAATTCTATTATCGGTACCTTTTTGATCTCCTGTTTCAACTGCTGACTTTGTGAGCTCGTTCCACACAGTCAGGAAAAATCCTGGGATATATTTCCTTCAATAGTTCAGTTGCCTGAGTTTCTCCTGGCTCTTCAACCACAGGAGGTAGAACTCCTACCTCTGAATAAGTTGTATCATTAACAAGGCCAAATTGTATTCCTGGAGCTGACAGTTTGTCCAGTATTCCTACCATGACTTTTCCACTCTTCACTGGACAGTCTAACCTCATTTTACATAATTGAGCGCTTCTTGTCTCATCGTGAATTTCTTTTACTAGCACCTATTCTGGTAAGAGTCTTCAGGAGGACGTATCTCCTCCTATTTCAACATAACAGGTCGAAAGGATCCTGTATCTCTTAATATTGTAACCTCTTTACCTGCTGCTCTTGGCCGAAACGAATAAACTTTAACTTTGCAGATATGTGGTTTCAGAACATCTGTCACTTCCTCCTTAACCAAGCTCTGACCAGCTTGTACATTCTGGCGCAGTTTTCCAGCCTCCACTGTGCTTTCCCGTTACCACTCCAATAAAATTCACTGGCTTATCCTGTTTTCCTACGTCTGGCTTCCCAGTGCTTTTCCTAACCCATCAACACTGTGATTTCGTGTGGCCCACTTAATTGCAATGAAAACACCGGAGCTTTTAAACTTCTCTGTCCCCTTCAAGGGTTTCCTTTTACTCTGTGGTACGTAATCCCTATGATCTTCACCAAGATCTACCTTTCCTTTCCCCATCAGGATTTCTCTTTTCCTCAGATTCTATCGCTCATGGACTGAAACCGATATTGAAAGCCAAACTTTGATTTCTGGACAAACTCACGTTCATCAGCAGCTAATCTTGCCATTTTCACTCTCTGCTCTTCCTCCTGGGTTCTCATTGTGTCAGGAAGAAAAAAATTGAACCACTCCAAAATAATTGTCTCTGTAAGAACACCGTCAGATTGCTCTACGTTTAATATCCTTTCCCAACTGCCAAATTTACTTTGTTTGATCCTTTCAGACTCGGTGTAGGTTTGACCAGGTTCCCCCTTAGATTCCTGAAACGTTGCTTGTAGACTTCTGGCACAAGCTCATATGCACATAAGCTGGTTTTATTCACCTCCTCATACATCCCAGATGCCTCCTCTGATAGCTCACTTGCTCTCCCTACCTGTTTTGTTTGGATCAACAAAATCCACATGGGTCACTGGTCACCACATTTGTTTCGCCACCTTTTCAAATGAGATGAGAAATGCTTCCACATCCTTCTCATTGAATTTAGACAATGATTGAATATATTTAAACAGTTTCTAACCCGGCCTTTGGCTACGAAGGGTTTGCTCATCCTCACAAAGTTTACCTTCAGCCTTCATCTGCATCCTTTTAAACTGACTTTCCTGTCTCGGTGCCACTTTCTGAAGTTTGACTTCCCTCTCTTGCTTCCTTTCCTTTCCTGTCTCTCCCTTTCTCTCTCTTCCCTTTCTCTTTCACTCTCTTCTCTCTCTTTATCTGTCTTGCCTCTCCCTTTCTCTGTCTTATCCTTATTGTTCTACGAAAGAGGCTCGTTCTTGTTCTCTTTCCTCTGCTTTCAATCATAATTCAAACTGTATCATTTCTGCTGCCTTTGCCTTGTCTCTTGCCTCGAACTCAAGTGGCTTTATTTTCAATTGAACATTAGCCATCTGTAAAGATTCTGATGGTATTTCCAGCAAATATAAATGCTAAGCTACTGCTGCAATTATCTCTCCTTTCCTCATGGAAGGAGGCAGCTCCAACCCCAGCCTGTTGCTAATTCCAGCAGCTTGGTCTTAATCACTTTTTGCAAAACCCCTAAGGTCAATTCTCCCACCTCCAGAGACCCTTTGGTGACTGAAAGTGCCGTTGTAATCCCAAGCACAGTTTAAACCAACTGAGTTCAACACCCAGAACAAAACATGCTACCATTTGTTGCATTTGAGATCAACAACCCTCATCCTAAATCAAAACTATAGAGGAAATCCCAGATGACCCCCAATCTGTAATATACCAGGCCAGAGCCCTCCAAACATTTCACGAAGGTAGCCCAGGCCCTCACTTTGTTAGTTGTTTGTAGCAGGTGTAAAGCAGTATTTCCAGGTGTGCTGGCCTCACCAGTTAGTTTGAAACAAAACAGAATTTACTTAAAAGATTACCGAATGAAACACGCACAAAAGACAACAGAATGCAGAATAACTTAATCTCTCTGAAAACCCAACAGATTATCTCAATTTAATGATAATGTTACATGACTTGCAACAATCCCCATAAACAACCCTTGATACAAAAGGGAAAATCAAACCCAGGGTCTTGCAGGAGAGAAGTCAGAGAGAGAGGACCAGCCCGGACCTGCTTCTGTCGGTCCAGCAGCTTCAAAACACGAACCAAACCAGAGAGAAGCTGAGCTGGGAGAACAGGCCACTCCCCTTTCATTAGACGTGGGTTTTATTTTCAAAAACTCGAAAGCCAGTTGTCTGAGGAAAATCCAAGTTAATGTTTCATCACCAGTGTTTTTCTCAGAACTGGATCAGAAAGAATAACTCTGATTTTTCATCACAGATGGTGCCAGACCTGATGAGATTTTCCAGCAATTTGATTTGATTTGATTTATTTTTGGCACATGTACCAAAGTGAAGTGAAACGTTTTGTTTTGTGTTCGGTACAAGCAGATATAACATACAAGGATGTACAGATTACAGGGTGATGGAATAGAGGGAGGCAGACAAAGTTACGTTAACACAGCAGGGTACAAGATCAACATTAGCTTTAAAATTTGAGAGCTCCATTCACATTCTAATAACAACGGAGAGGATGCTGGTCTTGAACTTGTCTGTACGTGTGATTAAGCTTTTGCATACTCTGTCTGGTGGAAGCGTTTGGATGTGATTATATCCAGGATGGGAACGATATTTGATGATATTGGCGGCCTTTCCAGGAACGAGAAATACAGATGTAGTCATTGGACAGGAGGTTGGTTTGTGTGATGGTTTGGGTCTTGTTCACAACTTCGTTACGGTCCCGAGTGGAGAAGTTTCTGGATTATGCCGTGATGCTCCCAGATGGAATGTTTCCTTTGGTGAATTTAAAAAGGATGGCGAGGCTCCTTAAGGGCATGCCGAATGTCTCAAGCATCCTAAGGAATAAGGGGTATTATTGCGCTTCCTTGACCTCACATCTCCGCGGGTGGTGCAGGACAGATTGTTGGTTATCGTCACTCCAAGCAACGTGACGCTGTCGATCATAACCACCTCAGCTTATGTTTTGGTTTTTGATTTCAAGCTCCCACACTTCTTTTACTAAGTATTACTTTCCCAGTTTCACAATGGAATCCTCAGATACCTGTTTTTATATAAAAAAGGAACAACTTGAGTGAAGTATTTTTCATAGAATGGCATGCTCATGCATTAACAGGACAAGACAACATTTCATGAATCCCTTTCAGTTTGGGATTTTTCTGGTCATAAAGTCATAGACTAATATAACATGGAAACAGACATATAGGCCCAATCTGCTCCATGCTGACCACGTGCAAGTTCCAATTGCCTGCATTTGGTCTATATCCTTCTAAATCCTTCCCATCCATGTACCTTTACAAATGAACTTTAATTGCTGCTATTTTCGCTCCGTCAACCAATTTCTCTGCCAACTCATTCCATTCACTCCCCACATGAAGACGTTGCTCCTCAGGTCCTTCCTTTACCTCTCCCCTGTCCCCTGTTGGCCCTTTAGTTTTCAATTCGCCAACTCTGGGAAAAAACGCGATAAACTTTCATCCTATCTCTGCCGCTCACGATTTTAAACACATCATGCTCCTTCATTCCCAGGAATAAAGTGCAGTCCTCGGTAACCTCTCCAAATAACTCAGCTCTATTAATCATGGTAACATCTTCGTAAATCTTCTTTACACTCCTTCTTTTATTAACTATGTCTCTCATATAACAGGGTAACCAAAACTGGACACAATATTCCAACTGCGACCTCACAAATGTCTTACACAGCTGTAAAATAATGTCCCAACTCCGATACTCGTTGCTTTGACCAATGTAGGCCAGGATGGTAAATGCCTTCTTCACCACCCTGTCTACTTGTGGCAGCACGTTCCAAAGACTATGCAATTGTATTCCTGTGTCCCTCTATTCCACAACACTCCTCAGGACCGTACGTATTTATGGTATAAGTCCTATCTTGGTTTGACTTTCCAAAGTGCAACACCTCACATTTACCTGTGTTGAATTGTGTTTTCCAATCCTCAACCCACTTCCCTCTAATGCTTGACAACATTTGTTGGTGTCAATGATACCTCCAAATTTTGTATCCTCTGCAAACTTACTCATCCTGCCTTGTACATTCACTTCCAGATCATTTATAACAAATACCGATGGTCCCAGCAACGAACCCTGTGGCTCACCACTAGCCACAGGATACCAGTCTGAGAAACGACCTTCAACAATTGCCCTCTGCTTGCTACCATTGAGTAAATTTTGAATCTAGTTAGCTAGCTCTCCCTGTATGCCGTGTGACTAATATTCACGATTGACCTGCCATGCGGGACCTTGCCAAAGGCCTTAATATAGTCCAAATAAACAACATCAATTGTCCTACCCTCATCTATCCTCTTGGTGGTAAACTTAAAATTGGAACATTGCAATGCCCAGAAATCAATAACACTAAACTAACCTTGTACATTTACTGACCTCTGAGCGTTCATTGATGAAACGGCTGAAGATGGTTAGACTTCGGATGTTTCCAGAAGAGTTCTTGCAGAGAGGTCCTGAAGGTGAAATTGCTGACATGAACAATAACAGCTGTCTTCCTTCTCGCTGGTTATTGCTGCCACCAGCAGAGAGTTTTCTCTGGATTCTCGTTGACTGTGGCTTTTCCTTGGCCTCCTACTGTCACACTTGGTCAAATGGTGCCTTGATGTTGATCGGAGCACCACTGCCTTCTCCTGTGAAGTTCAACTTCTCTGAACTAAGCCTGTAATCAATGTCTCTTGGAGCATCCAAACTGGCCATCAGTAAGCAGGTTGTTGCTGACCAGGCATTGCTTGTGAGACCTGTTAATGATACCTTTCTTCCCAATTCCATGTTAGAGAATTGATCAGATGAAATATGAATTGACAACATCAGATTTGCCCTCATCTTTCTGTGTAAAACATGCCTGGGTGATTTTTCACATTCTCGGTCCATGCCAGTGCTGTTGCTGCATGAGAACACTTTGGTTCGGCAGGTGACAACTTTCGATATTTAAGTAATCAGGACCCACGACATTTTCAGTATCCTGTGCCTCCTGTCATTCTGTAATATTAGGGAGAATGAACTGAATTGGCTGGAGATTGGGATCTGTGGACATGGGGACCTCAGGTCGAGGCTGAAATGGATCAACGTCTCGGTCGATTTGGTTGAAGGTTGTTGCAAATGCTTCAGCTTTATCTTTTGTACTGATGTCCTGGTCTGCCCCATAACTAAGGAATTAATTTGTAGAGAGCAGCCTTCTCACCCTGTGGTTTAATTGTCCATCATCTTTTATGACTAAATGTGCCAGAGTGCAGATCTGCTGAACTTAGATGTGATGCAAAAACAGAAATTACTTGTGGAACACAGAAGGTCTGACAGCATCAGTGGGGAGAAAGCAAAGTTTCATTGGTTGTATGATCACTTAGCTCTGTTTGTAACTTGTTCCATGCAAAAGTCATTCTATTTTGTACTTTCACCAGGTTGCAACCTTCAATATTGGTTTTCAATGCTGCTGTTTGAATATGCTGTTGTACGCATCATTGAACCAGTCTGAAGACTTCCTATTCATATACTCAACCAGATGCCTTTTCAATGCTGTAATTGTGCCAGCTTCCACCATAGAACCATAGGGTCATAAAGCATGGAAACAGACCCTTCGATGCATGCAGTCCAAGCTGATAATACTCCCAAAGTTAAACTGGTCCCACTCACCTGCTCCTGACTCATATCCCCCCAATCCCTTTCTATTCACGTATCAATCCAAATGACTTTGTTTCACATATGCATCACCCTCTGCATGAAGGAATTGCCCATCAGGTCGTTTTGACGTCTTTCCCCTCTCAGTGTAAACTCATGGCCTCTAGTTTTGGACTCTATTTTCCTGGGGGAGACCTTGGCAGTTCACCCTATCTATGCCCCTCATGATTTTATGAACCTCTATAAATTGTTCACTCAGCCTCTGACGCTCCAGTGTAAGAAAAACGACGCTATCCAATCTCTCTCTGTAACTCAAACCCTCCAGTCAGTTATGTCGGGCAGATAGTCTATTATTGTCTACGCAACGTATAATTCTGATGATGCAGATAGCCCACTGAACTTCGTGGACACCTCATCGTGAGTTGGTCGATCTGTTTGAAGCCGGCCCCATTTCACACAGATACAGTGCCACACCACATAAAATGTGTGGCAGGCAGTTTGGGGACAATACCTTTTGTACTGTCCCATCTCAGTCAGCAGGTGGTGCTGCTGAGCCTGTCTTGGTGATAGACACTGAAGCCTCCCACACAGAGTCCATTCTACATTCATGGGGACAGGCATCAATGATGACCACTTCCTGGGTACCCCCACCCCTCTTGACTGTATCCTTTGTCAGCATTGGCCCATATCCCTCCAACCCTTCCAATTCATAAATCCATTCAGATGCCTTTTAAATGTTGCAATTGTATCAGTCTCCAC
This sequence comes from Chiloscyllium plagiosum, assembly GCF_037043375.1. NCBI lineage: Eukaryota > Metazoa > Chordata > Chondrichthyes > Orectolobiformes > Hemiscylliidae > Chiloscyllium > Chiloscyllium plagiosum. The sequence continues at coordinate 7,475,685 of NW_028270178.1, forward strand.
CACTTACTCTGGCATACACGCTTCACCCTCTATGTGAGAGCGTTGCCATTTAGGTCATTTTTATATCTTTCCACTCTCACCCTAAACCTATGCCCTCTAGTTCGGTACTCCCCCCACCTCAGGGAATAGACCTTGTCTATTAATCCTATCCATCCTATCGTGATTTTATAAACTTCCATAAGTCACCCCTCAACCTCTGACGCTGTAGGGAAATCAGCCCCAACCTATTCAACATCTCCCTATATCTCAAATACTCCAAAACTGGTAACATTTTTGTAAATCTTTTCTGAACCCTTTTATGTTTCGCAAGGAGACCACAATTGCATGCAAAATTCCAAAACTAGCCGTACCAATGTCCTGGACAGACGCAACATGACCTCCTAACTCCAATACTCAATACTCTGTCAAAAAAGGAAAGCATTCCAAATGCCTTCTTCACTATCCAATCTACTTGTAACTCTTCTTTCAAGGAGCTATGAACCAGCACTCCAAGGTCTTTTTTTAACAGTAACATTCCCTACGATCGTACCGTGAAGTGTCTTAGTCCTGCTTAGATATGCTTTCCCAAAATGCAGCACCTCATATTTTGACCTTAAAAGCTTCCTGTGGGAGAGTGTTCTACAGGCTCACCACTCTCCGGATGAAGAAATTTCTCCTCATCTCAATCCTAAAAGCTTTACACCTTCTCCTTAAACGATGACCCTTGGTTCTGGACTCCCCCACCATTAGGAACATCCATCCTTCATCAAGCCTGTCAATTACAGCAGTGAGTGTGGTCCCAGAAATAAGAGATGTGCACTGTCCAGTTAATCATGAACAGTCTACACACGTTACTGATCACAATTTACTGTCTGATCTCTGCACTTGACTTTTATTCAAATATTTTTTCTTCACTTGTGGGAATTTCTCATCAGAGTCACAAACCTCACTAAGCAAGGGTCAAGATCAAGAGGGCAAAAAGTGGACATGAGTTAGCTTTGGCAAATAGTGTTGAGGAGAATCCAAAGGATTTTTATAAATGCATTAAGGACAAAAGGGTAACCAGGGAGAGAACAGAGTCCCTCAAATATCAGGAAGGTTGCCTTTGTGCGGAGCTGAAGGAGATGGGGAGATACTAAATTAATATTTTGCTTCAATGTTATTTCATTATGATGTACTGAGCAGCAGCACTCCTTCGAATTTGGGATTAAACTTGTTATTGGAATTAGTTGTTCATTAATAGAAATTTGCAAAACAGCAACAAAGCTGAGCGATGCTGGCACCTCGATCTCCCCAAGGGGCTTCCACACAATATAAGGCAATGTCTCTGGGAATGCATCAGCTCAGACAAGAATCTTGTCAGCTGCTTGGAGGGAGAGATCACATTGCACAGACAAAATGCATCAACCAATTCAACACGTGGAGAGAGTGTTCTACAGCATCCTTGTGTTTATTGGCGTCCCTGGTATGGCATTATGAAAATTGAACTTGTTTTAATTGCTGCTGATTTGCTCTCTGGTTTTATCTTTTGAACAATAATGTCTCCAGTTCAGTGACTGGTCAGCCTTAGTCAGACACAAGAACAGTGATAACAATTCACTGAGCATCATTCTCGGTGCAATTCTCGACTGAAAGTGACTCCCAACGTCACTGCTGCTGAAGCATTCTCTGATCTCAGTGTTCGGTCATCTGTTCTGGTTTCACACAGTTTTGATGGTATAAAGAGGGATCACGCAAGTTAGTTCTGATGAAGGTCTCAAAACTTTATTTCTGGTTTCTCTTCCACAGATTCTACCAGACCGACTCAGTTACTCCAATAATTTCTGTTTTTGTTACACTAACGAGGCCTGTTTTCTCTGGAACTGAGAAGGTTAAGTGGGAATCCCATAAGATATTACCAAAACAGACTGGAAAACATAAACAATTCTCATTGGTTGGGGATTCTCAAGTGAGGAAGAATTGCGTGAGAATTCGGGTCAGACTGTTCCAGCTTGGGAAACATTTTTGACACACAAAGGGTGGTAATGTGTTGGAAATAATTTTCACAGATGGCAGTGGATGCTGGATCAGTTTTGAATTTTAAACGTGAGCTCGTATGTTTATTTGTGAAGCAAAGGAACTGAGGGATATGTGCCCCGTTTTACTTTGTAAAGTTTCGTCTAACGAACATCGCTCCTGGAAATTCTCTCCTCCTGGCAGTCTCTGGTCAGTGGATACAAATCTTGCGAGATTGCGCTCTTGATCACTGCACTTCAAGATATTTGTCATGTCCAGATGTGCAGATTTACAGTGGAAATATCAGAACAGTCCTAACATTCACGCATTGTCACTAAGGGAACTGAACTTGTGTCATATACATGGAGTAGTGTTGTTCGAGACTTTGCATAGGTTCTGATGACCTGTTTCCTGGACCTGCTGTGGCCCTGACCAGGATTTGGACAATGCTTGGAACCGGATATGACCTGATTCAAGAAGAGTAGAGTTTAGTTTTGTGGACAGTCTAATTGCCAGACCTGTGACTGAGTTGAGGTGAGATTTCTAATTGGGTTCTGAACTCTCAGAGTTGGAGCTTAGAACTGTAAAAATCTATTGCATTCATGCAAATAGTGACCTTGCAACCACACAAAATCACAGACTTCCTTCTGCTCTCCTAGGAGGGACTGTGAGATCAGTCTCTGTCCAAAATCCATAATCCTTGGAGTGATTGGGCTGGAGGACAATCTGGGTTGGCCATGAAAGTCTTAAAATTCAAGCTTACTCAACCCTGGCCACTTTCACATACACAGTTTGTTATTTTTTGAATTTAAAATCTTATTGTTGCTCTCTGAAACAGGTAGTGAGAATTTCTGATCAGTAATTCATCGCATCTTTTCCCTTTTTGTCTTCCTCAGTTAATTTGCTGTCGATTATTATCTTCTCCCGGGGAAAATGTGGTGTTTCCCCTTGCACTACTCGCTACCTGGTGGTTATGGCAGCTGCTGACATGATGGTCATTATCATTGGCATTATACTGAAAAGATTTCGTACTTATTATTACCCGGAGTGCTTCCTGGATATCACTCCTGTATGTAGTTTTACTGGGGCCCTGTATCGTACAACCAGGGACTGCTCTGTCTGGTTCACCATCAATTTCTCCTTTGACCGATTTGTTACCATTTGTTGTCCGAAGCTGAGAACAAAATATTGCACTGAGAAAACTGCGACTGTGGTTCTAGCAACAACCTACACTCTGTTCTGTTTGAAAAACATCCCCTTCTATTTTCAATATGAGCCTCGGAGGATAATCAACAATGTGCCTTTCTACTGTAGAACAAAGTCAAGCTACTTTACTGAGACTTGGTGGGTGGTATTGGATTGGCTTGATACGGTTTTGACCCCTTTACTCCCGTTCACTTTAATTCTGTTGATCAATACTCTGACAGTCCGACACATTTTAGTGACCAGCCGAGTCCGGAAGAGGCTGAAGGGTGAGAGCAAAGGAGAGAATCACAGAGACCCAGAGATGGAATGTAGAAGAAAGTCTGTGATTTTGCTGTTGACCATCTCTGGGAGCTTCATCCTCTTCTGGTTAATCAATGTTGTAAGTTTCTTATATTATGTCATTCAAGGACTCAGTCCTGATGGTTACTCAGTTTTTCTGCATCACTTCCGAGTATTTGGTTTCATGCTGCAGAACTTAAGTTGTTGCACAAACACATTTATTTATGCAGCAACATTGTCCCGGTTCAGAGCGAAGATCAGTAATGCAGTAAAATACCTGGTTAGAGGAATTCATTGTATTGCATGAAATAGAACTCCACAGTGAACTCCACAGGAGGGTCCTACTGTTTCCAGACCATGAAATGATGTTTTAAAAATATTCACTCTTGGGTTGTGGGCGTTGCTGGCTGGGTCAGCATCCATTACCCGTCCCTAGTTACCTCTTGAGAAGGTGGTGGTGAGATGCCTTCTTAATCCACTGCGGCCGACAATGCCCTGAGGGAGGGAATTGCAGGATGTTGACCCAGACACAGTGAAGGAACAGCAATATATTTCCAACTCATCTTGACGAGCAGCTTGGTGGGGAGCTTGCAGGGAGTGGTATTTCCATGCACTTTCTGCCCAATTCTTCCAGATGGACGTTGTCAAGGTTTTGGAAGGTACTGTCTAAGGGCCTTTGGTGAATTTCTCAGTGAATCTTGTAGATGATACACACTTCTGCTACTGAGCATGAGAGGCAGTGGATGTTTATGGAGCTAATGTTTATGGAGCGGGACCAATCAAGCGGTTGCATTCTCCTGGATGGTGTCGAGCTTCTTGAGTGATTGTTGGAGCTGCACCCATCCAGGCAAGTGGGGAATATTCCATTACATTATTGACAGTGTCCTTGTCAACTAGGAGAACGTGAGGACTGCAAATGCTGGAGATCAGAGCTGAAAAATGTGTTGCTGGAAAAGCGCAGCAGGTCAGGCAGCATCCAAGGAGCAGAAGAAGGGCTTATGCCCGGAACGTCGATTCACTTGCTCCTTGGATGCTGCCTGACTTGCTCCGCATTTCCAGCAACACATTTTTCAGAGTGTCCTTGTCCCAGTGCAGGGAGAGAGTTATGCTAGGAACCTGTGGATTATCCGGGGAAATGGAATCTCCTACCTTGTAATTCCTATCAGCTTGCTACCCACTGTAAGTCTCCGTTATAATCAAATCCTTCAGAGTGTTTTTTTTAAATTAAATAGAATAATTAATCAGAAACTATTAAATATTTGATTATTAATTATTTGGTCTCACTGCTCAGTAACAATAAAACAGACTCCACAGTAATGTCATAAACAGCTAACGATTAATTGTTTCAATGTGAGAAATTGTGGCAGGTGATTACATGTTGTTACCAGAAGACGCCCACCAAACATTTATTTACGCAGCAACATTGTCGAGGGTCAGACAGAAGTACAGTAACACCGTAAAATATCGAGTTGCATGAATTCCTTATGTTATGAACAATTAAAACTTATGAATGATCACAAATGCTAGGCTCCCTATTTTTAGCAACACAGAAAGACACAGAAACGCACACATGCATGCAGACACTCACAGAAAACTATACACATACACAGAGCCACATACATACAGAAAGTCACAGTCACACATACACATGGACGCACACATATACACAGATATTCTCAGACACACAGGCACACGGACATACACAGGCATTCACATATACACAGACACACACATACACACAGACACACACATACAGACACTCATAGACACACATACACATACTTACAGACACACACATACACAGATTCACAGATACACACACATACAGACACACATACAGACACACACATACAGACACTCACATACACACATATAATTACACACAGACAAAACATACACATGCACACAGACGCACCAGTACAGGCACAAACACGCATACACATGTACACAGACACACACATACAGATATCAACAGACAAACATACACTCACAGACACACACATACCAATATTCAGAGACACACTTACAGACCCAGGCACATATACTACACATACATACAGACATATTCACAGATTCACAGACACACATACATATGCACACAGAGATAGACAAACACAACAAGACATTCACTGATCCACGTACACGCAGACACACACACAAGCAGACATTCACACGCACACATACAAAGACATACAGATACTCACAGACACACATAAAAACACAGACGCACACACACTAACATTTACAGATACCATACACATAAACACAGACACAAACATACAGACACACACATAGATACTCACAGACACACATACAAATACACACAGACACACATACAGACACTCACAGACACATATTCACATACATGATGACACACATACACAGATTCACAGGCACATTTGCATATACACACAGAGACACACAAACACAACAAAACATTCACTGATATGCATACACGCAGACACTCACAGACACACATACACTGACATTCACAGATACCAATGCACATAAACACAGACACACACATACAGACATACACACAGATACTCACAGACACACATGCAAATACACCCAAACACACACATAGACACACATACACACAGACACAGCAGTACATACACTAACACGCATATATTTGTACACAGACACACACATAAAGATATTAACAGAAAAACATTCACACACAGACACACACATACCGACATTCAGAGCCACACAAACAGACACTCGCACACACACACGCACATAAACACAGAAACACACATACAGACACTCACAGACAGACACACATACATACACACAGACATTCACAGACACACAGGCACACGGGCATACACAGACATTCACAGATACACAGACACACACATACACATACACACAGGCACACACATACAGACACTCACAGACATACATTAACACATACATACACACAGACACACAGACACACATATACACATACACACAGCCACACACATACAGACACTCACAGACACACATTAACACATACATACACACAGACATTCACAGGCACACAGGCACACGGGCATACACAGACATTCACAGATACACAGACACACACATACACATACACACAGACACACACATACAGACACTCACAGACACACATTAACACACACAGACACACACATTCACAGACACACACACGTACAGACACTCACAAGCACACACACACAAAGACACACACATACGACACACAAACTGAAACACACAGACACTCACAGACACACATGCACATAGACACACCAGTACAGGCACTAACGGACACACATTCACATACACACTGACGCATACCTACAGACACTCACAGACACGAAGACACTTACACACAGACACACACATACAGATATTAACAGACAAACATACAGACACACATAGATACAAACATACCGACATTCAGAGACACACAGGCACTCACGGACACACAGTCACACAGACATACAGGCACTCACAGACACACATACATACAGACACACGCATACTCAGATTCACAGATACACATACATATACGCACAGAGACACACAAACCCAAAAGACATTCACAGATTTACATAAATACATATACACACATGCAGACACACGTACACAAACATACAGACATACATACACACACCTACACTCACAGACACACTTACACACACACAGACTCACTGACATTCACAGACCCCCATACACATCAACACAGACACACGCATACAGGCACTCACAGACATAAATGCAAATACATACACACACACACAAACCAGTACAGGCACAAACAGACACACACATATACATACACACAGACACACACCTAAAGACACTCACAGACACGCATACATATCACACAGACACACACATACTAATATTAACAGACAGATATACACAAACATATACCGACATTCAGAGACACACATTAGACACTCACAGACACACATACACACAAACACACACATACAGACAACCACAGACACACATATACACATGCACACAGACACACACATACAGACACTCATAGAAACACATACACATTATTACAGACACACACATACACAGATTCAAAGACACACACACAGACATAGACACACATATACAGGCACACGCATACAGTCAATCACATACACAGATACACACATGCAGACAATGACAGACACACACATACTTACACAAAGATACATGCAGACATTCACACACACACATACGCACAGACCAACATACACAGACAATCACAGGCACACTCACACACAGACACTCACAGACATACATACGCGTACACACAGACACACTTACAGACACTCAAAGACACGAATACACATAGATGCAGACACACGTGCGCAGATTTAAGACACACATACGTATACACACAGAGATGCACAAACACAAGACATTCACTGATACACATACACACAGACACACACATACAGACATTCACAGGCACGCATACAGAAACATACAGACACTCAAAGACACACGTACATATATAGACACACACACACACTGACATTCACAGATACCCATACACATAAACACAGACACACACAGGCACGCACAAGCATACTCACAGACACACATGCAAATACACAGACACACATACAGACACTGACAGACACATATACACATATATACAGGCACACACACACAGAATCACAGACACACATGCGCATACACAGAGAGTCTCACAAACACAACAAGATATTCACTGATACACATACACACCGACACACACAAACAGACACTCACAGACGCACACACTAACATTCACAGATACCCATTCACTTAAACACAGACACACACATACAAACACCCACACACGGATACTTCAGACACACATGCAAATACACACACAGACACACGAGTACAAGCACTAACACGCATACACTTGTGCACAGACACACACATACAGGTATTAACAGACAAACATGCACACAGACACACACATACCGACATTCAGAGACACACAAACAGATACTCATAGACACACATACACATAAACACAGACACACACATACAGACACGCACATACACAAATTCACAGACGCAAATACATATACACAGAGAAACACACAAACCCAAAAGACATTCACAGGTACACATGTACACAGACACACACATACAGACACTCACAGATACACATTCGCATAAACACACACAGATACACACAGACAGACAGTCACATACACATGGACACACATATATGAAACTGACAGACACATATACACATACTACAGACACACACACATACACAGATTCACAGACACATACACAGACGCTCAGATACACATACGCATAAACACACACGCGCATACAGAAACTCACAGACACGCATATGCTTACACACAGTTACATACAGACATTCACAGACCCACACACATGCATATTGACACACATACACAGATAATCACAGACACACACACAGATAATCACAGACACAGATACGCATACGCACAGACACACACATACAGAAACACACACATACACAGATTCACAGACACACATACATATGCACACAGAGACACGCAAACACAACAAGACTTTCACTGATACACGTTCACACAGACACACACACACACAGACACTCACAGGCACACATGCACACTCATACAGACATTCACAGACACATTAACACACACAGACACACACATTCACAGACACAAACACATACACGCACTCACAACACACACAGGCACACACATACGACACACAAACTGACACACACAGACACTCACAGACACGCATGCAAATACACACACACACATACACATACACACAGTCACTCACAGACTCACATACACATACACACAGATACTCCAAAAAGGCGCTAATAGACACACATTCACATACACACAAACACATACCTACAGAAACTCAAAGATCTTTACACACAGACACACACAGACATTACCAGATATTAACAGACAAGCATACGGACACACACAGACACAAACATACCGACATTCAGAGACACACAGACACTCACGGACACACAGACACGCACATACACAGATTCACAGATACACATACATATACACACAGGGACACACAATCCCAAAAGATGTTCACAGATACATATAAACACACATACACACATACAGACACTCGCAGACACACATACACGAACATACAGACATAAATACACATACATAAACTCACAGACACACATAAACACACAGACACTGACACACCGACATTCACAGACCCCCATACGCATAAACACAGACACACACATACAGACACACACAGAGACACTCACAGAAACACATGCAAGTACACACACACACACACAAACAAACAATCTGAGACACACCTACTCACAGACAAAGCAGTACAGGCACTAACAGACACACATACACATACACACAGACACACACCTAAAACACTCACAGACACGCATACACTTACTCACAGACACACACATGCAGATATTAACAGACAAATATACACACAGACACACACATACCAACATTCAGAGACACACATCAGACACTCACGGACACACATACACATTCACAAAGAAACACACATACAGACAATCACAGACACACATACACGCAGACACACACATACTGAAAATCACAGACACACATACGCACAGACACATACACGGACTCTCACAGACACACATACGCACAAACATATACACGGACACTCACAGACACACAGACACACACATAAAGACAATAACAGACATACATACACACAGGCACTCACACAAGCATTCACATACACACATATGCATACACAGAGACGCACACATACAGACACTCACATACACACATACAAATAAACACAGACGCACACAGAGGCACTCACAGACACACATACACGCAGGCACACACATACAGGCAGTCACAGACACACTGGCACGTTGATACATACATTCACAGACACTGAAAGACCCAAAGACACACTTACAGACACACATACACATCGACACAGACACACACGCAGACATTCACAGGCTTACATACACACGCATACGGACACACATACACACAATAATTCACACACATACATACAAATACACACATACAGCCACTAACAGACACATTGTATATATACACACACACACATACACGGACAGCGGAACAAACACACACAGACAAACCCACACAGGCATTCATAGAAACACATACACATCCACACAGACACGCACAGACACACATAAACACACGCACACACACAGACACTCACGGACACACGAACAAATGCACACAGACACACCCACACAGACATTCAAAGAAACCCATGCACACAGACACTCACAGACACAGACTTACATCCACACAGGCGCACACACACACACAGATACTCGCAACCACACATACAAATACACCCACACACACACATATACAGGCGTTAACAGGAACACAGACAAAAACATACGGGCATTCACAGACACAGACACACCCATGCAGACACTCACAGACACACAGACACACACACAGACAGTCACGGACACCTACAGACACTCACAGACACGCACACATATACAGGCATTCTCAGACAGACATACACACAGAGACACGCAAACACAACAAGACTTTCACTGATACACGTTCACACAGACACACACACACACAGACACTCACAGGCACACATGCACACTCATACAGACATTCACGGACACATTAACACACACAGACACACAAATTCACAGACACAAACACATACACGCACTCACAACACACACAGGCACACACATACGACACACAAACTGACACACACAGACACTCACAGACACGCATGCAAATACACACACACATACACATACACACAGTCACTCACAGACTCACATACACATACACACAGATACTCCAAAAAGGCGCTAACAGACACACATTCACATACACACAAACACATACCTACAGAAACTCAAAGATCTTTACACACAGACACACACAGACATTACCAGATATTAACAGACAAGCACACGGACACACACAGACACAAACATACCGACATTCAGAGACACACAGACACTCACGGACACACAGACACGCACATACACAGATTCACAGATACACATACATATACACACAGGGACACACAATCCCAAAAGATGTTCACAGATACATATAAACACACATACACACATACAGACACTCGCAGACACACATACACGAACATACAGACATAAATACACATACATAAACTCACAGACACACATAAACACACAGACACTGACACACCGACATTCACAGACCCCCATACGCGTAAACACAGACACACACATACAGACACACACAGAGACACTCACAGAAATACATGCAAGTACACACACACAAACAAACAATCTGAGACACACCTACTCACAGACAAACCAGTACAGGCACTAACAGACACACATACACACAGACACACACCTAAAACACTCACAGACACGCATACACTTACTCACAGACACACACATGCAGATATTAACAGACAAATATACACACAGACACACACATACCAACATTCAGAGACACACATCAGACACTCACGGACACACATACACATTCACAAAGAAACACACATACAGACAATCACAGACACACATACACGCAGACACACACATACTGAAAATCACAGACACACATACGCACAGACACATACACGGACTCTCACAGACACACATGCACACACATACAGACAAAAACAGACATACATACACACAGGCACACACAATCACCTTCACATACACACATATGCATACACATAGACACACACATACAGACACTCACATACGCACATACACACAGACACACACATATAGACAATCACAGACACACATACGCACAAACACATACACGGACACTCACAGACACACAGACACACACATAAAGACAATAACAGACATACATACACACAGGCACTCACACAAGCATTCACATACACACATATGCATACACAGAGACGCACACATACAGACACTCACATACAACATACAAATAAACACAGACGCACACAGAGGCACTCACAGACACACATACACGCAGGCACACACATACCGGCAGTCACAGACACACTGGCACATTGATACAGACATTCACAGACACTGAAAGACCCAAAGACACACTTACAGACACACATACACATCGACACAGACACACACGCAGACATTCACAGGCTTACATACACACGCATACGGACACACATACACACAATAATTCACATACATACATACAAATACACACATACAGCCACTAACAGACACATTGTATATATACACACACACACATACACGGACAGCGGAACAAACACACACAGACAAACCCACACAGGCATTCATAGAAACACATACACATCCACACAGACACGCACAGACACACATAAACACACGCACACACACAGACACTCACGGACACACGAACAAATGCACACAGACACACCCACACAGACATTCAAAGAAACCCATGCACACAGACACTCACAGACACAGACTTACATCCACACAGGCGCACACACACACACACAGATACTCGCAACCACACATACAAATACACCCACACACACACATATACAGGCGTTAACAGGAACACAGACAAAAACATACGGGCATTCACAGACACAGACACACCAATGCAGACACTCACAGACACACATACACACACACAGACAGTCACGGACACCTACAGACACTCACAGACACGCACACATATACAGGCATTCTCAGACAGACATACACACAGACACACCCATACATACACTTACAACAGGCACACAAACACACATATACCCATACACACAGACGCATACATACAGACATTCATGGAAACACATACACATACAGACACACATATACACACGCTCAGGCAGTCACTTACAGACACTCACAGGCACTGACAGACACACATACACATTCACACAGACTTACACATACAGACACTCACATACGCACATACATGCAGACACACACATATTGGCAATCACAGGCACACATACGCACAAACACATACACGGACACTCACAGACACACACATACAGACAATCACCACATACATACGCACAGGCACACACACAAGCATTCACATACACACATATGCATACACATAGACGCCCACATACAGACACTCACATACACACATACAAATATGCACAGACACACATACAGACACTCACAGACACACACATACAGGCAGTCACAGACACACTGGCACATTGATACAGACATTCACAGCACTGATAGACGCATACACACACTTGCAGACACACATTCACATAGACACAGGCACACACAGAGACATTCACAGGCTCACATACGCACATATGCACACATATGGACACACATACAAACAATAATTCACATACATACACACAAATGCGTACAGACAGCCACTCACAGACAAATACACACATACACACACACACACGGACAGAAGAACAAACACACACAACCAAACCCACACAGGCATTCACAGAAACACAAACATATCCACACAAACACTCACAGACACGCATAAACACATGCACACACACAGACACTCACGGACACATGAACAAATGCACAGACACACCCACACAGACATTAACAGAAACCCATGCACACAGACACGCACAGACACTGACACACATCCACAGGCGCGTGCACACACAGATACCCGTAGCCACACATGCAAATACACCCAAACACACACACACACATACACTCGCGTTCACAGGAACACAGAAAAAAACATACGGGCATTGACAGACACAGACACACCCATGCAGAACTCACAGACACACGTACACACACACACACAGACAGTCACAGACACATACAGACACTCACAGACACGCTCACATATACAGGCATTCTCAGACACATGTACACGCAGACACACCCATACATACACTCACAACAGGCACACAAACACACACATACCCATACACATATACACACACATACAGATATTCCCAGCCACACATGCACATACACAGAGACACACACGTGTAGACAGTCACAGACACGCATACACATACACACATGCACACACATGCAGTCACTCACAGACTCACATACACTTACACACAGACACACACACATACAGGCACTCACAGACACGCATACACATACGCACAGACACACATATACATACATTCACAGGCACATATACGCGTATACACAGACACATGCCTATAGGCACTCACAGACACACATACACATAAACTCAGACACACCCATACAGACATTCACAGACACACATACACATGCACTTAGTCACACACAGAGAGACACTCACAGACGCACATACGCACAGATGCACACATACAGATACACACAGACACACAGATGCACACATACTTATAGACACACATACACATACACAATGACACGCAAACAGACACTCAGAAACACACTCTGTGCACATTTGCACAGATAAAAATGCAGACGCACACACTCAGGCACACTTACAAGCAGGTATGTACAAATAGACACTCACACACATACTCATATTCACAGACACACCCATACAGAAACATAGGCACAGGCATGCACGTAGAAACACGAAAACTTACAAACACACATACACACAGACGCGCACACAGACATTCACAGACACGCATGCACATACACACAAATGCACACATTCAGACACATGTATACATATATACAGACACAGATACAGACACTCACAGACACATATATACATATGTACAGACGCACATACAGACACACATACACACAGGCACGTACACACACAGACACTCACACACATACGCACATTCACAGGCACACATCCCCAACACACAGACAACCAATACAGGCACATAGGCACAGACAACCAATACAGGCACAGACATGCATATAGAGACACTCACGGACAAACATACGCACACACATACAAGTATTCACACACACACACACACATACATACACACAGTCACACACATACAGACTTCACAGACGCACATACAGATACACACAGACACAGACATGCAGACATTCCCAGTCACACATACACATACAGAGACGCACACATACAGACACTCACAGACACACATATACATACACTCAGACACAAAAACTTACAAACACACAGACAGACACATACAGACGCTCACAGACACAGATACACATACACATAGACATACATACAGACAGACATACACATACACACAGATACGCATACACATACACAAAGACAAACATACAGACACTCACAGATACACATGCATATACACACACATGCACACACAGGCATTCACAGACACATGTACACTTACATGCAGACACACATACACATACACACAGACATGCATTCACATACACAAAGACACACATACAGCCACTCACAGACACACATACACATATGCACAGACACACATACAGAGACACACGCACAGACACACATCCATACAGGCACCTACACACAGACACCCACACACATACACACAGACACACGCATACAGATACAACCATACAGACATATGTGCGCTGACATGCATACAGAGACACTCACGGACACACACACACGCATACAGACATTAACAGACACATACACATACTCACAGACGCACACATATAGACATTTACAGGCGCATATGCACATACACACAGAGACACACGCATACAATCACTCACAGACACACATACACATATATACAAGATGCACACATGCAGACACACGTACACATACATGCAGACACACATACAGACACTCACAGACGCACATGCACATACGCAAACACTTACAAACGCACAGACACACACATCCAGATGATCACATACGCACATACAGACAGACACACACATACAGATATTCACAGGTGCAAATACATGTACACACTGACACACAGATATAGACACTCGCAGACGCACATACACTTCCTCACAGACACATATATCGAGACATTCACAGACATAGATACACATACACTCAGACACACCCACACAAACATTCACAAACACACATACACATACACAGGGACACACACATGCAGACACTTAGACGCACGTACACATACACAGAGACAAACACATATAGAGACTCACAGGCACGCATACACATACACACACACAGACACACATATACGGACACTCACAAACACGCATACACTTACACACAGACACACACATGCAGACATTCACAGATACATACACATCACACAGACACACGTATTTAGACATTCACAGACACACATACACATGCAGAAAATCACACACAGACACTCACAGGCACACATACACATACACACAGATGCACACACATGCACATACACACAGACACACACAGAGACATTCGCAGACACAAATACACACGCACTCAGGCACATACATACAGGCATTCACAGACACACATGCACACAGACTAGCATGCAGACATTCAAAGACACGCATATGCATACACTCAAACACATACATACAGGCATTCATCGACACACAATCACACACTTTCGTGCATGCAGACACACACAGTCACATACACATAGATGCAGACATACAGATAGATGCAGACATACAGATGCTCACAGATGCAGGCATTCACTGGCACACATACACATATACACAGACACACACACACACATTCACAGGCACGCTTACACATACACACAGACACACCCAGATTCGCACTCAACGACACCCATATATATGCACGCAGACAACCACACAGGAATTCACAGACACACATACACGCAAACATATTTGCAAACACATCGACACACATATACAGTCGCACCTGTACAGACACATAAACACAGACACAAACATAATATATACACAGACAGACACACATTCAACCATTCGCACACATACAGACATTCACACACACACATATACATACACCGAGACATACACATACAGATACACAAATACACACACATGCAGACACATACAAATATACATAGACACACCCATACAGACATTCTCAGACACACGTACACATAGTCAGCCAAACACACACACTCATAGACACACATAACATACACATAGGTGCGCACACAGACATTCACAGGCACACATACACATACACACAGACGCACACATACAGACACATGTACACATACACATAGACAAACATACAGACACACACCGACACACATGCACATACACACAGAGAAGCATACACATACACAAAGACACACATATAGACACTCACAGACACACATATACACATATGCACAGACACACAAACAGACGCACAGACACATGTACACACTGGCACGTACACACACAGACACTCACACACATACACACATTCACAGACACACATACACACAGACACACCCAGACTTGCACTCACAGACACACATACAAATGCTCTCAGACACACACGTAGAGACACTCACAGACACATATGCATACGCAGAGACACACCCACACAGACACTCACACGCACATATGCACGCGCACAAACATTCACAGACACGCATGCACATACACACAGATACCCAGATGCACACTCATAGACACGCATACACATTGACACAGATACACAAATACAGACACTCACAGACACACATACACATAGATACACACACATACAGATATCCACAGGCACACATACGCATAGACACACACACAGGCATTCACAGATGCACATACACACAGACAAGCATACACATACGCACAGACACATATACAGCCACTCACAAACACATACACATATGCAGAGACACACATACAGACACACACACACACAAACACACATACACACAGGCACGTACACACAGACACTCACACACATGCACACATTCGCAGACACACATACACATACACAAGACACACCCATACAGACTCATAGGGCACACATACACACACATACAGGCATTCTCTCTCTCACACGCACACATGAACACGCACACACACACATACATACACACAGACACAAACATACAGATTCACAGGCACACATACAGATATACACAGGCACAGACATGCAGGCATACACAGCCACACATCAACATACACAGAGACACATACATACAGCCACTCACAGGCACACATACGCGCAGACACACAATTACCGACATCTTCACCCACACATACACATGCACAGAGTCACACAGACTAGCATACAGACATTCACAGACACACATATGCATACAGTCAGACACATACATACCGACACTCACAGTCACACAATCACACACTTTCGTCCATGCAGACACTCGCAGTCACATGCACATAGATGCTCACAAGTACAGGCATTCGCAGGGACACATATACACAGACACACACAGACATTCACAGACACGCTTACACATACACAGACATTCACAGGCACGCTTACACGTACACAGAGACACACCCAGACTTGCACTCGCAGACACACATACACATACACACAGACACACACACACACAGACACACACACAGACACTCACAGACACACATACACATGCACACAGATACCCACACACAGGCATTCGCAGACACACATATACATACACGTAGACAAACATATTTACAAACACACACATACAGAAACACCTATACAGATACATAGACACAGATATGCACATAGAGACACTCAGAGACACAATCAAGTACACTCAGACACACACACAAACATTCACAAACATACACATACACACAGGCACACAAATACAGGCATTCGTACACACACAGGCATTCACACACACACATACATACACACATACTGACATTCACAGGCACATATACAGATACACACAAACACACACATACAGACATTCACAGACACATACACATACACACAGACACACCCATGCAGATACACATACACATACACACAGGCAAACACATATACGATCACACAGGCACACACATACAGGCACACTTATGCAGACAAATAAGCACAGGCACGCACATAGAAACACTCACAGACACACATACACATGCACTCATTCACACACGCAAACATTCACAGACAAGCAAACACATACACACAGGCACACGCATACAGACATTCACAGACATACATACACATACACACAGATACATATGTACAGACTGTCGCAGACAGACATTCACAGACACACATAAATATACACACAGACACACACAAACATTCATGGACACACATTCACATACACACAGATACACACACACATTCCCAGACACGCAAACACATAGACACAGAGACACATATACAAACACTCACAGACACACATACACATAGACACAGGCACATACATACAGACATTCACAGACACACATACGCATACACACAGATATACACACACATACACACAGACGCACACACAGACATTCACAAACACAAATACATATATACATAGACACTTACGTATAAAACCAGGCTTACGCTTACAGACACACATACACATACACGCAGACACCCACACGTACAAACACACAGATACACGCATACAGACACACCTGTACAGACACAGAGACACAGGCACGCACATAGAGACACTAACTGACACACATACTCATACACTCAGACACATACACACAAGCATTCACAGACAAATATACACATGCATACAAACGCACACATGCAGACATTCACAGACACACATACACACAGACAGACACACAGAGACTCACAAATACAATACATATCCACACAAGCACATACACAAACATTCACAGACACACATACACATTTACAGCGACAGACACATACAGACACTCACAGGCACACTTACTCTCACAGAATACACATACAGGCAGACGCACACAGAGCGACACTCACAGACATGCATACACATACACAAGATACACACACAAGCATTCACAGATACACATACACAGACACACACTCATATACAAGCATACAGACATTCACAGACAGACACTCACAGATGCAATCACACGTACACACAGGCACACACATACAGACACTCACAGACGCACATACTCATACACACAGACGCACACATATACAAACACACAGAAGGTCACAGATGCACATCCACAAACACACAGACACACATATACAGACGCTCACAGGCGCACATACACTTAGACACAGACATATAGACCCACGCACAAACATTCACATACAAACATGCACATACACATAGACACACACAGAGGCATTCACACACTCACAGGCACCCACAAACACACATACATATACACACGGACGCACGCATCCAGACATTCACAGACACATACAGATACACACAGACACACACGTATAGACATACACAGGCACACCTACACATACACGCAGACACACACATAGAGAAACCTACAGAGACATACGCATACACACAGACGCACCTATACAGACACTCACAGACCCACATACACATACACACAGGCACACACATAAACATTCACAGGCACACATACACACAGACAGAAAAGCATACATACAGACACTCACAGACACACATACGCATAGACACAGGCACACACATACAGGCACTCACAGTCACACATATACAGATACACATACACACATATGCAGACATTCACAGACACACATACACACAGCCACACACATGCAGACATTCAAAGACACACATACACATACACACAGAGACATTCGCAGACGCACTTAGACATCCCCTCAGACACCCAGACTTACATTCACAGACGCACATGCACATACACAGAGACACACACATAGAGACACTCACAGACACACATGCACATACACACAGATACCCAAACACAGGCGTTCACTGATACATATACACATACACACAGACACACACATATACAAACACACAGGAAAACACATACATACGCTCACAGATGCACACACGCATACACACAGACACACGCATACAGACACTCACAGACACACATGCACATACACACAGAAACACAAACACAGGCATTCACAAACTCTCATACACATACACACAGACTCCAACATAAAGACACTCACAGACACATATGCACACACTTTCATGCATGCACTCACACACAGACACACATACAGACATTCACAGACACACATACCATGCACACAGACATTCACTGACACACCTACACGTACACACACATATACACATACATACACAGACATTCACAGACACACATACACACAAATACAGGTATTCGCAGACACACATGCACATACACACACACATGCAGACACTCACAGACGCACATACACGTAGATGCGCACATACGGTTACTCACAGACACACATACACATGCACACAGCTGCACATAGACACAGACACACACATACAGGCACTCACAGACGCGCATACACATACACACAGACTCACAGCCAGATTTGCACACACACATATACGCACATACAGATATTCACATTCACACATACACATACGCACAGACACACACAGACTCAGACAGTCACAGACACACATACACTTGCACACAGACATTCAGAGATACACATACAAAGAAACGTACACACAGACATTCGGACACACATACACATATACACAGACATTCAAAGACACACATAAACATTCACTTAGACACACAGGCAGACGTTCACAGACACACATACATACAGCAGACACACACAGGCAGTCACAGACATGCATGCACGCACACACGCAGATATTCAGACACACACACATACACACAGGCACACACATACAGACACTCACAGACGCACATACTCATACACACAGACGCACACATATACAAACACACAGAAGGTCACAGATGCACATCCACAAACACACAGACACACACATACAGACATTCACAGACACACATCCACATGCACACAGGCATTCACAGACACGCTTGCACATTCG
Source organism: Chiloscyllium plagiosum (assembly GCF_037043375.1). Lineage (NCBI taxonomy): Eukaryota > Metazoa > Chordata > Chondrichthyes > Orectolobiformes > Hemiscylliidae > Chiloscyllium > Chiloscyllium plagiosum. Next base: position 7,497,750 of record NW_028270178.1, read on the forward strand.
CACAGACACACACACATACATATATATACACACAGACACACACATATAGACATTCACAAATACACCATACACATATACACAGACACATACAGATATTCACAGACGCACATACAGTACTCACAAGCGCACATGCACATAGACGTGCACATACATATATACATTGACACATACAGATATTTACAGACACACATACAACACTCACAAGCGCACAAGCACATAGACGCGCACATACATATATACACAGACACATACAGATATTCACAGACGCACATACACACAGAGATACACACATGCAGATATTCACAGACACACATGCACATGCACACAGACACACACAGACGATCACAGACACACAGACACACAGACATTCACAGACACACATACATATATACACACACACACACACAGAGGCTTTCATAGACACACATGCATACACGCTCAGACGCACACATACAGAAATTCACAGACTTCCTGTAAAGAAAAATTGCTAACACACGATAGGCCCACAACAGCAAAATTAGTCAAACTGTACTAAAAAACACCAGAATTCCCAAACAGCTCACAAGCCAAAACAAACCCACGCAGACAAGACGCGTTAAGCTCGTTAACAATGACAGAGCGCCATAGATATCTCAAAGCCCCAAGGGCAGTTTCATAACACTGCAATACCAAAGCCAAACAAAGAGCAGGTCAGACAGAGAGACACCAGCAAGGACATGTTCCAGGAACAGGACAATGGAAGCGCCTCACCACTTCAGAGGAGACATTAACACCTACCTGTGTTGAGGAATGGAACCATCGATACTGTCAGGATGTTGCAGAATGTGAAGGATCAGGCCATTCATCCGATAACTGTTTTCCAATTAGCATCCTTGTTATTAGATTACTCCATTTCCAGACACATTACACTTTCCCATTTCGTAATCATTGTGCAGCATTACGCTAAAACTGGTCTCATCCCCAGCTCTGGTCGGAGAAATCTGATCTACCTGTACAGACTTAGTTTTATGTCAGCCTAGTCAATTTCACCTCTAGCGATATTGCTTGAAATAAACTGTTTGTCAACTTTACTTCAAGCTGTGATTTGCGATCTCTAACTTTGGAATTAGTCGGCAGGCCCTTTTTTCTCTCTCAATAGGGTAAGTGAACCTCACATTTTAAATTTAACCGAATTGGTACCTGGCGGCCAGCCCTGTCCAGGGGATCAGACCAGAGAAAGGCTGGACGACTGTGGAGGGTGGCCACAATTCCGATCTGTTGCAAATTGGCTTCAGCTACTGCATTTTGGAAATCGACAAGTTGGAGGCCGTTGGAGGTCGGCACTTGACTCCTAAATTGCTGCCAGGACTCTGCCAGTGGAGGTAGTCTTGTAAGCGAATAAATTATTCACCAAATTTAACTAATTGGCAGCCGGCTGCTGCTGCAATTTGGAACGTGAGTAGTGATTCTGGCCTGCAGAGGTGGGCTCTTGACTCTTAACTTGTTAAATGAGTTTTATGCTGCCACGTCTGGGCCTGTGGAGGTAGTCTAGTGGGAACGTAAGTGAACTGGCAGCCGATAATTCGTTACTAAACAGCGTGGGCTGGTCTTGAGGAAGTCGTCACCTGTGCTAAATTAATCAACTGAAGTTTTTGCAACAAACCTTAATTTGGCCCACGCGTGATTCACCTTGAGTCAGGACTGCTGCCACGAACCTGTTCTAGCCAGGAAAAAGTCGGTCGGGCAGAGAATGTTAGGCACAATACGTGGAGAGACCGCTCATCAAATTCTCGATTTACTACTGACAGAACCGCAGCTGGAACAAAATCGACTTGGGCCCAACTGAGTTGTCCTGTCCTGTGGTTTCTAAGTGTTTGTTTTGCGTGTGTCTGCTTATTCTGTGCTTACTGAGTGCTGTTTTTTCAATTTCAGTTCTCCTGCCTAGCTGTATTTTTTCAGCACTTCAGTGTTTGTGTACTTTGCTGTCAGCGATTACACACTCGATTACCTTTTTTGCCAACTTGTCAATCATTCTCTGTCTGTGTGTTCTGTGAGCGCGCTCTCTCTTTCAGTACAGTGCACTTACAAATCATCCCAGTACGCCCAGGATGACATGGCGGCACAGACATCCACCATCTGCGTGGAGATGCCTGGAGGAGCTGCTCAGTAAATGTGCATCACCGAGTCTGCCTTCCCCAGTTCCATCTGATGGATAAGCGACTCTGCAATGAGGACTATTCCTGAAATCTGTTATATAAACACCATGACCTTCACTGCCACAAAGCAAAATAACATTGCCTTATATCTGGAGAATTGGTACCATTCTTTCGTGAAGAATTAGAAAGTTCCCTCACGTTCTCTGGCTCCTTGTTAAATCCAACTGAGATCCTTAATTTCACCTCCTTTATACATCAAGCCATTTCCCTGAGAGTAAATTAGACCATAAAATAGCTGTGTCACAACAATAACTGGCAGTCCTTTAACAAACAAAGGAAGGCTTTCTACCTCAGTGTGGCTGGATATTCAGCGGGATAATTCCAAAGTTCAGGCCATGAATTCCCAAACATTAAACCTGGAGAAGGGAGGATGAAACCAAAGTGTAAGGAATATTTTGTGAAGGCTGGATAGGTCATTGCTGTTTTGGAATCATGCTAATTAAACAAAATCTTTAATAAATTGTTCTTTAATAATATTGTTTAGTCCAAGAATGACAATGTAATATAATGGTATTCATTGTTGCTTTGTTTCTCACAGTACAATGCGGTGTGTAATATCCTTAGCTGTGATGTCCTTAGCTTACTCATGGTTGGCACTTGCTATATTCCTGCCATTACACGAAATCTAGCATTAATGTTAACTCTAACAGAGCACAAGAAGTACTCTAACATGGTGTAAACGATAAATTGTCTTCAAGATGCAGACGTGTGGTGTGCATGCGCATGCCTACACACACTTGTACAAACAGGCATGCGCACATGCACGCACACACATAGTTTCTTAGGAACTTTGAATGCAAAAGATTATTTGAATTTCTGCAATCCCTGCGTGTCAGATGAACACAGAAAATTCACCCAGCTATGCCAGGCTTAATATTCACCTCCAGATAATGAAATCCGTTTATGTGGACGTTTCAAACCAGGAATCGAACAGACCAGAATGGAAACAATCAAGCAAGGAAATTTGCAGTGAATTTATAGAATGCTTCCATCCTGTTGGGAATGTTGGGAAGGTGATATCACAGAATCATAGATTAATACCGTACAAGAGAGATCATTCTCTCCATCAAGTCTCTGCCACCAAAATCACATTCTTCGCTACACTATTCCCACTTTCCACACTAGGCCGAGAGCCTACTATACCATGTGACCATATAGGTGCATTTCAAAGGTTCTGAAGTTTCCTGTCTCAATTACCCTCTCACACAGTGAATTCCAGGTCCCCACCACTCTGTGATGGGAAACTAATCCTCAATTTCACTTTGAAAACTCTTGCCTTTCACTTAAAAATTGTGCCCCTTGTTATCCCTTCAGTCAAGATATTTGACAATATGGTTGAACAGATGAAATTGTGTGAATGTGTGACAGTGTGTTTCTGCACAAGGGTGTGTGATAGCGTGTAAGAGCATGTGATTATTTCTGTGTGAGTGACTGAGTGTGCAAGGGCATGAATGTGCATGGTGTGTGTGTGACTGCAGTGCACAGTGTAATATAATGGGATTGACTGAATAAAAGTGAGGGGGTGTGAGTGTGAGGGTGTTTGCTGCAACGTTTGAGAGACTGATAGCGGGAAATTGAGTTTGAGAGAGTATGTGGGTGCGTCAGAGTCGGTGACTGCGTCTGATACAGTGAGAGTAGTGGCTGTTTGATATCGAGTATGAGAGACTGTGAGTGTGTGTGTGTGTGTGAGAGTGTACAGGGGTCTGTATGTTTTGTGAATTATTACTGGGACAGGGGCAGGTTGGGGTTTATAGACAGTTACACCATGGGATCATCAACACTTAGACTTTGCATTCAGATGCAGGCAGACAGGCACAGTCTCACATCAACATACTCAGGAACACAATTACAAACACACACTCTCTCGCACAAGCACAAAACTACAGGGTTCAACATTACTGCTGTTAATCATAATAATAAAGATTCAGATATCGAGTTATTACACAGAAACACATGAAACTGGAACTGAAATAGGTCACTTGCTTGCTGGAACCGACTCCACCATTTCAGAAGATTATAGCTGGTGAGTTGACGTTTACAGCTCCACATTCCCATCTACCCAGAGTAACCTTAGATTCTTGTTCTGCAAGGACATAACTCTACCTGTAACTTATAAATATTTATTTTCTCCATTGCTATCATTTTTTGTTACAGCCAGTTCCAAAGTTACACAGTCCAATAAACAAAATTCCCGTCTCCATCTAAAAAGGGTGACCCCTCACTAATTTTAAAACCATGCCCCCCAGTCTGAACTCACTCACAAGAACAAACATCCATTATCTATGCACCATATCCAGATCATTAGAGACCTTATACACTTTGATCAGGTCACCCTTAACTCGTTTGAACTCCAGCAGAAACGAGCCCTGTCTGTCCACCTATCTCAAAAGCACAAGTCACTCATTCAAAGGACTAATGTAGTAAAATCATGAGAGGCATGGAGTAAGTTGATAGACAACCACCTTTCCCCAGGGTAGGAAATTCTAAGACTAGAGGGCATGGAGAAGTTGGGCTGAAGGGCCTGTTTCCATGCTATCAATCTCCGTGAATCTGTGACTCTGTGAGAGCGAATGGTACAAGACAATTGGATTGCCAATCAGTGATTCCCGTGTTACCAAATTCCTTGTCGCAACAAACATATGGCTCAAGCGCCCATGAGACAGGGCTGAAAATGGTCAGTTGTCACGACACGGGGTAAACTCCTCTGCAAATGTGAACCCGACACACAGAAGCTCACCTTGTGCCACAAACTGTTACATTTTGAGAGGCAAAGAATTATCCCAGATGTGACTATTTAAACAAAAACTAACAATTTTATTCTTTAAATCCCACAGAGCACATTAAAACAACAGCTATTGACAAGTCATTTCTCTTAAATCTCTCGTTTACCTCTCTACAATACTGGCCCAATAAAAAAAAAATGAAGATTTACAAAAGAAATCACATTTCGAAAACAGCCAGCATTGTAGGTTTTCCTCTGTATTTTCTTGGGTCATCTTTTCTTCGGTCTTCTGTTGCACAACGTTTCTTATGGACAGTTACCTTTCAGAGAGTTATTCAGGTAGCAGCCTGTACTTGTGGGTGCTCTTTGCAGATCTCCCCCAACTATTCAAAATGCCTGGTTTTATACCCCCCAAAAAATCGGATCATTTCATTGGTTTGATGTCATCCCAAAAAGTAAAATTAAAATCCGATTGTTTTTTGATATCTGAGGCATAATTTAAACGGATTGGCAGAATTTGAATTTGTTTTTGTTCCATGGCAACATATATCCAGTTATTTGCTTCAGGCAGATATTCCCTTGTCAAATTGTTCAACTACTCTGTGCTTTCAGTCAGTCCTTGCCAGCTTCCTCTCTCTCTTAACTTTACAGTACTACACGTTCACAACACCATCCCCTTAAGAAAAAATGAGCCATCATAATGAAAAGATTGTTTCATTTTTTCTCTATTACTTACCCACTTACCAGAACATGCATATGACATTAATCTTAGTTCATGTTAACTGTTTCCCGCATGTATGTAACATTGAATAGATACCAATCACAGCTATACTTTATCAGCTATATCTGCGATGACTCATTTGCGATGTAATTCTTACGACCTGCAACATGTACGATTTGTAAAATGAAAGTCTGTAACATAATACTGCAATGAGATAGTCTTATACTTTTGTAATATAGAATGTAAGGGGACGATGATCCGTGAACAAAACCGTCTCTAACACATTATTCATGACATACACATTAAAATGTTGTCAGGCCAATACCAAATTCAACAGTTCTTTTTCGATCATGGAGTATTTCCTCTGACGGATATAGAGTTTCTTCGAAAAGTAACCAACTGGCAGTTCAATCCCACCCTCAACTTCCTGTAGCAGTACAGCTCCAACTCCTCTGTCAGTCGCATCGATGGCAACTTTGAAGGGTTTCGAAAGGTTTGGTGCAGCTAAAACTGGGTTGGTGGTTAATATTGCTTTCAAATGGTCGAATGCCTCCTGGCATTGTTCTGTCCACCGAAACTCTTCTTCAGCAAATCGGTTACCGGTGCCACTACATTGCTGAAGTTTGGAACAAACTTCCGATAGAATCCATTGAGTCCCAAAAACGCACCTTTCTTTGAGTTTGGTCGTGGAAATTCCTCCATAGCCTTCAGTTTTGTGCTGTGTGTAGTCAACCTTCCCTGACCGATGATGTGTCCCAAAAATGTCAACTCTGCTTTCACGAATTCAGTTTTGTTTCAGTTTATTACGAGTTTTGCTTCACGTAGTCATTCAAAGGGCTCTGCCAACTGTTGGACTAACTAAAGATCACTATATCGTCCAAATGGATTGCACAGTTGGCTAACCCAGTCACAACTCTGTTCATGTGTGTTTGGAATGTGGTAGGTGCGTTCTTCATTCCAAAAGGCATCACGTTAAGCTGATATTTGGGGTTGCAAATGCAGAAATTTTGTTTGCTGTCTCTGATAAAGGTACCTGCCAGAAACCACGCATTAAGTCCAACTTAGTGATGTAAATGGCTTATCAGACTTTCTTGATACAGTCCTCCAATCTCGGAATTGGAGATGAGTTTGATTTTGTAATGGCATTGGCATTCCGATAATCCATGCAGTATCGTTGAGTCCCGTCTGCTCTGGGAACCAAGGCAATCGGCGAATTCCCCTCGTTCTGGCTTGGTTTGAAGATATTCTCATTGAGCACGGCTTCCATCTCCTTCTGGACCTGTCTGCCTTTGAGAGGGTTAAGCCGATAGGGTTGTTGTTTTATCGGAACAGTTTGCTCTACATCTACTTCATGTACAATAGCATTAGTCCTCCCGATCTGACTCTTACATATATCCTCATACTGCAGTAACAAATCTTTCAACTGTGTTCATTGCTCCTGAGACAGATAATTCACTAACCTATCCTAATCCTTCAGGACTTCTTCATTTTTTAACGTATTTTGAGAAATATAAAATCCCACAATATCTGGATTTGATTCTTCGCTCTGCGAGGCAGTAACTAACATCTGTTTCTCCAGTTCTTTCTCTCTAGTCTAACACTTTTTTCAACATGACATGCCCGATACAGTTTTGTTTTCCCATCTTCACCTGACTCAACCTTTTCTCAATTTGATGGTGACCACTAAACCTGGCTTTGAAGGGATATCCTATCATTGGTAACATGTCATCCCCTCGGAAAAGGCCAGAGTCTCATAGTTCTGTTCGGCACATCCATTATGGTGAAGAAGTTCTGGTTCCCACTTTTCATTCTCGGGACAGGACCCACACAAACAATTATAACCCGCATGAAAGGTTCTTCAAATTGGGAATTGGCAACAAATGTGCTGGTTTTATTACTGCCTGTGTCACATTTGGCACGTCGGACACAGACAGCAACAAGTAACTACATCCTTGTGCATTCCACGCCAATAAAAATGTTTTTGTACCTTAGCTTGATTCTTTTGACACCGAGGTGACCTCCTACTCGTAGTCCATATACTACCCGTGACACATCCTGTCTATATGCTACCAGCAACACAATCTGATGCACTTTGGCACATTTCTCCTCTCCACTAATCTGCCGTGGTCTCCATTTTCGTCTTATGATTCTATCTTTCAGATAAAAATCCTCAGAATTATTCTCTGCCTCCTTTTTGGAGTATACATCCACATATATAAATATCTTTTTCCATCTTGTTCTCCTGTTGCAAGTCCCTTAGCCATCCATGCCTAAACACTCTTGTCTGACCCTCTGCCTGTTCAGGTTTTTCCTGCATCAAGCAGGGTCAAACAGGGTGTCGGCTAACTGAACCTCAACTCCGTCATCTTTCTCTTTAGTTTTTATTTCGTGCTGTGACTTATGATTGTGGGACCTGGTTCCTACACAGTCTCGTAAAATACCAGGATATTTCTGTTTTAATCCTCAGTTTCTTGGTCTTCTTCTCAACAAGGGACCACCTTGGACCCTGCCAAATCATTCCTCAGAACAAACTGGATTCCTGGACCTGACAATCTGTCATTCACTCCCACTGTAACCTACCCAGTCTTCAGTTGGCACTCCAACTGGATTTTACATTAGGGAATGCTAAATCTCTGTCCATCTATTCCACAAATTGTCATAATCTCGGGTAACAGATCAGAAAGAGTGCAAATTGCCTCATCTCTTACTATCAGCGACTGGTGAGATTATGCATCTCTCAAAATTATAACTTTGTGTCCTTCTCCCCCTGTTCTTCCTGAGTAATCTTTACCCACAGAGGCGAATTCTTTGTAGAGATCAGATACGAACTCCATGCCCAGCCCTTGCCCAGACTGTGCACTCTCCTGCAGCTCCTCGGCTCTTCTTGGACTGTCCTTTTCTACTTTTACTATTGCTACTGGCTTAGCCTCTTTTACCACATCTTTTCCCACAGCGCCTTTCCTCATCAACCAGCACTGTGACTTTACGTGTCCCACTTTACTTAAGTGGAAACATCTGGGGCCGCTCACCTCCTGTCCACCCTCTTGGGCTTCTTTATTTATCCTGTGGTAAATTCTTACCACTATCATCTACTCATGGTTTTGCAGTGTAGGATCTTCTCTTCTCCCAACTTCTATCCCTCACAAGGCAAGATTCTGGCAGGAAGCTTGTCTAATGCAGCAGCATGTGTCCATCTGCTAATTTTGCTGCCCTTCTCAATTCTTGACCTTTCTGTTCCTCCACGTGATTTCTTACCATCTCGGGCAGAGAATCCTCCAGCAGAATAACCTCTCTGAGAGCCTGAAATGTTCTCCATTTTTAAAGCATGCACCCATCTGTAAAATGACTATTTTAAATTCTTTCGAACTTGGCATAAGTCTGACCTGGTCCCTTCTTTTTGTTTCAGAAACACTATCTATATGCTTCTGGTATCAATTCATAAGCAGCTAAAATAGCCTGCTGGGCCTCTTCATAATCTCTTGACCACATATCTGACATCACTAGCTCTGCCTTCCAGTTTAGTCTTAACTAACATCTGACCACTCCATCTGCCAGCCAATTTTTCAAATGGAATAAAGAATGCTTCGACATCTTTCTCATCAAAATTCAGCAGAGTTTTGACATATTTGTAAATACCACTACCTTCTCTTTTAATCTCAATCCTGTTAACTTGACTTTGCTGACTAAGTCGCAACCTCTCAAGTTCAAATTCTCTCTCTCTCCTTTTGCTCAGCTATGAACCTTCTCTCTCTTTCTTAATCCTTTGTCGCTTTCTCTCTCCCTTTCATCTCTCTCTCTCTTTGGCTCTCTCTCTCTCTCTCTCTCTCTCTCTCTCTCTCTCTCTCTCTCTCTCTCTATCTATCTCTTTGCTCAGCTAAGGATCTTCTCTTTTTCTCTTTTGGATCTCTTTCTTTCTCCTTCTTCTCTCGTTGTTTCTCTCTCTCTTCCTTTTCTCTCTCTTTGTTTATATCCGATGTATATTTGCCTCAATTGTAAGTTAGGTTTTTCTACCTCTACTGAAATTGTCTTTTTTTTCTGACACACCTAATTGTTTGAGTAATTCGCTTATAATTTCCGCTTTCGTTTAGTCCTTGGTCAAACCCAAAACTAATTTCTTTACTAATTCTAAAAGTATGGCCTTTTTCTTTCTTTCTAAATTTCCTTGGCAAATTTGAGAATCATCTACAAATCCCAGAATCTGTTTGGCAATTTTAAGAGGCATTTCACTCACTCTAAGTATAACCGACAACAACTCACTGAAATTAGACAAATTGTATCACCTACATTTTATTTAAAGATCTCGGACACCAAACGGCAAGTATTAAAATGTACTGGGCTTTCTCACTCCCCAAATCAATTCAAACCTATTCAAATCCCAGCGTGGATCTGTCTAAACCTGTTCAAATCGCGGACAAAAGCCTCCAAACTCTAAAAGCATGGGTTAAACCCCTCTGCTAATTTAAACCAGCAACACAGAAATAATCACCCCATGCTGTAATCTGTTAAAATTTAAGAGGCAAAGAACCATCCCAGAGGTCACTTTTTAAGTTAAAAAATAACAACTTTATCCTTTAAGTCTAACAGAGAATATTGAAACCAACATCTATTTTCAACTCCTTTCTCTTAAACTTATCTTTTTCCTCCCACTCTACAATACTCGTCTCACATAAATTCCCGATAAAGATTTACAAAAGAAAATCCCGTTTCAAACCCAATCAGCTTTGCTGCATCTCCTTTGTGATTTTTCTCTATAGATTCTCTACATGTTGGCCTCGATGTTCTGCTGTGCAAACGCCTTCCCCAGACAGACTCCTTTCAGAGAGCTCTTGAGCTAGCAGTGTCTGTGGTAGTTCTCTCTCAATTGTTCAAAAATGTCCAGTTTTATACGCTTAAACGTCAGATCGTTTCATTGTTTTTAATATTATCAAAATACTAAATTCAAACTTGATTGTAGTTTGGTATCTTGGGACATAATTTAAACTGACCGAATTTGAATTTATTTTGGTCTCTTGGCAACCTATCTACTCTATTTGCATCGACCATGAGCTACATTGTTACCTTGTTCAGAACACTTTAGGTTGTGTCAGGCAGCTATTTTAGCTTTTCAATTCCCTTAAAGGTACGGTACCTCTACACCTTCATAACACCTTCTACCATAAAGCCAATTTTGGATCCAGTTGGCTAGGTCTCCTGGATCCCATCGGATTTAACCTTATTCAACAACCTACCCATGTGATACCTTGTAAAAGGTTTTGCTAAAGTCCATGTAGACAATGGTTACTGCACTGCCGTCATCTACCGTCTTGGTTCCCACTTCAAAAAACTGAATCAATCAGGACTTTGTTTCGGCCAGAGTTGGTGAATTGTGTGCAATTCTGGTTACTGCAACAGAGGATGGATGTGTTTGGACTGGAGGGAGTGCAAACGAGATTCATTCAGAATGTTGCTGGGGGTGTCGCAATGCAGGTCTGAAGAGGGAGGCTCATAAGCTCAGGCTGTTTTCTTCAGAGCAGGAATCGGGGTATATAATACTATGCGGAACATGGACATTGCAGATAAAAAGTAGTTTTTTTCCCCGTTGTCGAAGGGCCAATAACAACGCGAGATAATTTTAACCTGAAAGGCTTGGGGGACATGAGGAAAACTCTTCTCACCTCGAGGATGGGACAAACATGATGGCCCACCCAGCTGCTTCTGTTCTATGTGATTCTGTCATTCTATAATTCTGAAGGGAAGGTTCTGAATTGGTTTCTTTTCTCGTATTTGTTTGAGTATAAGTTCCAGTTCTTGTTGTGCTCAGTATCAGCTTCAAGTTCTGTATTAGAGTAATCGTTCACAGATAGAATTTACCAAATGAGTTGGAAAACTGAATGAAGAAGAACAGCAGCGGGATAACCGTGTGCAGTAGATTAGCTATCAAGGTGCTCGACAGCATGAGGTATTGAATGACTGAATAACCTCAGCAAAATGAAGGGTTTGCTGGAAATGAGAATCAGAAGATATTTAGATATTTATGGTATTAATAGGATTTGGAATAATACAAGTATTGCCGTTTGAAGACAAATTGAAATTAACTTTCATGCCTAATAGGATCAGATTAATCCAATTTTTGTGGTATTCAATTACAGTGGCAAATCTCAATGATATCACATCATTAAAATAAACATGTTGTCATAATCTGTTTGTTCGAAATGATATTAAAAATTTGAAGATATCACCACAGTTTCCCTGTGGAGATGCCATGCAGTATAAAAACATTACATCACTGGAACCGTGTCGGTGCCTATTTTGAGAGAATTCTCCCGTTCTGACAGATTGCCAGCAGCAGGGAGAGGTTGTTTCACAAACAACAAAATGCATCGTCCAATACAAAAAGTCGCCAAAGAGTACTACACCATCCTTGCTGTTGTTGGTATTCCTGGAAAGTCTTGTAACATCTGAAGTTGTATACATCTCTGAATTAAATCAGACTTACTTCCACTCTACGACGCTTAATCATTTTATTTCCATTTAGCAAGGCAATTACTGATGCCAGATGCCAGTATCCTCACTTCGCGAGTTTAAAGATATTAGTTGTTTGATTAGGAGGCTCCTCAGTAATGTGCAGCATTGTCTGTTTCTCTATACTGTGCAGAATGCGTTTGCCCTGAGGCCACACTAATGGGGTTTTGCTGAACACCGGCCCTGACTGGTCTAGAAAGTGTTTAATAAGACCACTCTCTCTCTCTGTGGGAGTTCAAAGCCTGCTATTGGTCAGATAGGTTTTGTAATAACCCACCTTTTAGTGATACCCGGTGTATCACTTGATGTGACGGGATTGTATGGATGGGTCTTGCACAGACAGCTCGCTCCAAATGTGAGCCCAGGCAAAACAGGTGGGCAATGATCGAGTTGAGCAAGTAATTTCAGAGTGTGAAGTGAATGTCAGCACAGATAGTTTTGACCATCTTGTCTGTTTATTCCAGTCAATGGATGTGTGGGCCATGATATTTGTGAGGACAGTTCACTGGGAGGGGTGTTGAGCGCAAGATTTCAATTATGTTGAATTATTTGATTTTCATAAAGCAAGAGAGTTGTGCCAGTTGTAAAACATTGGGCAGTGCTGGTGTGGAGTTTATTTGGACAAATACTGAGATCTGGGGTATAGTGGTAGCAGCCCTCACACAGAGGATCCAACAATTTTGTCCAACAGGATGTTTCCCACGTTGCCCTTTGTTGCTGTTACACTTTGAAGTTCCTGGAACATTACTGGTCAATGTGAAGGGGCTTGCACGTACATTTGTTTGGGTTTGTTATTTAGTTTTTGGCTACCAATTTGGATAAGTGTTATTATTATTTTGACTATTGTTAATGTAATTTTGTTGGTACTAACAGAGGACTTATATTTACAAATGGATTCACTGTGAAGCCATAGTGTTACACCGTCAACTTTGTGAAATCTCTGTTCTTCTACCTGGTCCACAGGGCTCAGAATGTTGGACATTGGGTGGTTCAACAGGATTTTCCACAGATTAAAGACACTTTGGTTTGGGCTGAGTGATGTGTGACTTAGGATATTTGATATTGTGTTTGCTCCAACTGTCCAATCGGGATTAACAACATCCGGCCACATGGACTGATAGTTAGCACTGCTGTTGTGACCTTCAGTTGACTTGATGTCCAGGACTCAGGCACTCGGTGAGTTGGATGATATATCTGGGTCACCAGTTGATTCATGTCCATCAGTAGCAACTGCTAAAAGAATATGAATTATGATGCGGTTTGTTAAATCATTTGATTGTCAAAAAGACATGTGCGTTGTACTGCCTGTTGACCGTGGTTTGCATTATATTCTTTGCCCCATAACATGGGATATCATTGCATCGATTGTCACACGGGATGTCTGTCCAAACAGTGATTGTGGTTTCCAGGTGGGGTTGTTTCTTGGCGGTGACATTTAGGTGCTGAGTAAAACCAGACTGTTTTGTGGCTATTGAGGGATAGAAATTGAGTTAGTGGAGGGAGTGAGGTAGTATTGAAGGGACGTGTTTTTTCCAGCTAGCACTAGAAAGTTTATTAATGTTTGCAGTAATGATAATACTGAGCTGTTCATTCACACAGCACATTGTAAATGTCACGGCTGCTGCATCAACCCTACTGGCTGGGACATATCTGGCACAGTGTGTTTTACATCAGGGGAGTATGGCAGTGGATCAGGCTCTTTGATGCAATTACGTCCTGTTTCTTCAATTTCAAAATAGTTCATTTGAGGGAACATGTCATTGTTGGAGTGTTGGATAGGAAAATATCAAACAAATTTCATGTGTTATATGATAAGACTGGAAGATTCAGAGAACATGACTGCCATAGTGCCAGATGTTACTGCAATACAGAAAAAAACAGCAAAAAAAATTTGTTGCTGGAAAAGGTCAGAGTTAATGTTTCAGATCCAGTAACAGTATGCAGTGGATAGCAAATGGGAAAACATTTGCAGCCAGCTGTATATGTTTGGTGCTCAGTTTACAAAGTGAAATGTCCTAGTGAACATTAACAGACATGATATCTTTATGAAATTAAAATGGCAGATCAACAATGTTGATTCAATAAAATGCCCTGTTTTTTGTTGACTCAAATAATACTTTTGATACTAATTAATCTTCCCACAAGGTTAGGACAAGTTTTTGGACGTGGCAACATTACACTATTTTTTGTACATTAATAAGAATGGATATAGAGCTGGAAATTTAGACACTATTTCACACCCGGATTTGATTAGATTTGGATGAATAATTGTTGAATCTGCTTTTCATAATCTGCCCAGAGTTAATTTTTTAGCAATTGCTGCTCTTCACTTTGAGAAGTGTGTCCTCCTTGGGCGGAGGAAATGAACCGTGAATCAATCAGCTTTAAGGCAATATATAAAAATAAACATATCAATAGAGTGGGTATGAAAATTCCAGTTTCACGAAATAAGTAACTTTTCCATATCTGTGTCACAAAGTCCTTTATCCTCTCTCTTCTTCTGTAGATTCTACGTCAATAACATTGCTCACAAGTCCAGTTTCCAGAATTAGGAGCATTTCTCTTCTTTTAGTGTGATAAAAAGAAACGTTCCGTCTCTGCCAGGACACCAACCTATGTCAAGCGTTGCATGTTTATAGTACCGCAGCCTCTGACTTTCCAACACAGCCGCATGTTGCCTGACCTCCTGTCCCTTTCCACATTCTATCGACTCGTCCTTCCGGCATCTGCTGTCCTTAACATCTTCACATGTTAACTCTGTAATGCACCAAACTCAGAATTGTTTACCTTGCATTTACAGAAGGATTGATGATCTGTTCCTCAAGCAGTTATTTTTACTGTTAAATTTTAATTCCTGAAAGGAAATCTTCAACTCTTAAACATACTAATTATGAGCACATGTTCACAATAAGGAGCCCTTGAGAAACTGACTCAATGAGATTACATCCCTCTTTGGTTTCATCCTGACTATAGATGAATATGCTTAAGGCTGTTGGAGGTAAATCATCTCATTTGCTGTACATCTCTGCTGGGTTCTGCATGGTTGTACCTCGCCCCTAAAATATGCAGCTGCCTCATCATTGCCCTTCCCTTCATCATAATTACAAAATTAGAGATGTCGATGTAGCTTCGATTCCAGCATCTGCAGGTTTCTATCTCTATCAATTATCTAGACCAACCATTGATGAGAAAATGACCTGATCTCGTCATACAAGTGCTGTAGCCACAGGGGAATGTCAGACACTCTGATTACAGTGACAGTAAGCTCCATGGCTGACTCTCAAATCCATGTGGATCTCTCCAATCCATCCTGAAGAAGGGCTCAAGCCCGAAACGTCGATTCTCCTGTTCCTTGAATGCTACCTGACCTGCTGTGCTTTTCCAGCAACACATTTTCATCTCCAATCCATGTCCACCATTTAGAAAGCTCAGCTCGGGGCTTGGATAGAATGGTGTCCACATATTGGCTGAGTGCAGCTCAAACGCAATACTGAGCGTAACACTCACAGAGCTCCACATTGTACAGGACAAACATCCTGTCATAGTGATAGGCACACAGATCATTCAGTGCACACTCTCTTCACCAATAACACTATGAGCAGCAACGAATACCACGTGCACGATGTAAACCAGGAATAGTGCAATTCTCTTTTGAACGGCACCCACCATGATCTCTCGGAAGAACAAGATAGTAGATGCAGAGAAACATCATCACATCCAAGTTCCCTTTCAAACTAGATTTCATTCTGACGGAAAAATATTGTCATTGCTTCATTGTTTCTGGGTAAAAATTCTACAGCTGTGCCCCCAAAACACTGTCGGTTTTCCTGTATCTCAGGCAATGTAGACGGCCAAAAAGGTACGTATCCAGTCCGATCAAAAAGGTGACTAGAGCTGGGCAATGAATACTGCCCCGGCCACTAAAACTCACATTCCAATGGTACATTTAAAAATAACCACCATTCCCAAATCCGCACGAGGATGTTTCTGAACCCAAAGGGTGGTTAGTGTCTCAGGGAATGTTTCGTTTAGCAGAGAGAAGGAGAAATGTCTTGGCTGAAAGGGTGGATGCTCAGTGCTGAGTGGACAATTTCGCTGCTCCTTGGATGCTGCCTGAACTGCTGTGCTCTTTCAGCACCACTAATCCAGAATCACTGTCACAGCTTATTTTGCCAAGTCCAATAAATTTCCCAATTCTTCATGGTTTCAAAGCCAGGAGAATGATCCTATTGCCTCGGTTGTCTGTACTGGGGACGGGTCTGTGTGTTGATGTTTCAAACTCCAGTAAACTACGCTGAATTGAGTGGACAATCCTTCGAAACTGGATCATATTTAGAGTGGATCATTTCATACTTGTGATAATGGATATCCAATCTCTGAGAATCATCTAAAAAGGGAGCAGTTGGCAGCAGCATGGAGTTGGCTGTGCATGGGGATCTCCATTTTCTTTTCTTTCATTGAAGGGATGTGGGTGCGGCTGGTTAGGTCAACATTTACCACCCTTCCCTAATTGCCGAGAGGTAAGAATCAACCAGGTTGTCTTGGGTCTGGAGTCACATGTAGACGAGACGAGATGAGGATGACAGGTTGCCTTCCCGAAAGAACGTTAGTGAACAGAATGTTTTTTCTCCTGACAACTGTCAAAACTTTCATTGCCACCATTAGACTCGTTGAATTCCACCATCTGCCATGGGGAATGTTGAACCCAGCTCCACAGATCATTTCATAAGTCTATGAATGAACAGTCTACTGATAGGCCCATTAAGCCATTGTCCTCCAACATGCTTAGTAATGGTGTGAAGCCACATGAGAAAGTCTATAGCCTTGACGCGACTTTAAACATTTAGACTAAAACGTAATGCTGAATTATCGAACACATTTGCTGCACTAGAAAATAGAAAGGCAGGAAGGCTTTGAAAAAGGGGGAACTTAAGGAATGCAAAAGATAGGGACACCTGGTTTGCAGTACGGCAATTAAGAACATTTGCCTTAGCATCCATGAATCTGTGTGAACAGGACACCAAGTGATAACATTCACAGCCGTTCCCTTGTGAAATTAATGACAGTGTTTGATTCTGACCCTGAAACGAAAGGGTCTATCAAAAACCTTGTAATGAACAGTGAGGCGCTGCCAATTAGAATGAATTATTATTACTCTTTGCAAGCGGGGCAGACAGAGAAAGAGAAAAAAAGTATTTGCCGTTAAGAGAGAGAGAGAGAGAGAGAGAAAGAGAGAGAATTTTAGTCCTGAAGCTGTTGGAGTCAGTAGAAAATTAACTCTTATTGCTTATCTGCTATGGGTTGAATTTAATTGCATTTCAGGACTTTATGATGATATTGAATCGCCATTACCAGTTATTAAATGCGAACTCTGTAAAAGGTAATATTGATGAAACCTTAACTTACCTACTGTTCTTGCAGGTCATGCTACAGACATTACAGACAGTCCTACTGTCAATTCTGACTACTCAGATCTTATGTCTTATTTTAATTTGAATCATACACTTGAAAATAAGGCATGCTTAATTCGAGATTAATCGTGTTAAATACAACCTTGCAGTAACATTTCAGCCTTAGGTATAGAATGATTCTGTGCTTAAGATAAAAAGAAGGAATCTGCTCCCAGCTTAAAATTATCCTAAACCTAACATTGAAGAGATTCTGACAGAATCTGTCGAGAAGGCATTTTATGGTCATAAGTTTGCCCTCTTTGCTAAGGAGCCTTTTCCTAAAACAATGATATCAGACATGGGAGCTGTGCAAGGTTACCATATGACATCTCCCACTTAGTTTAGACTGGTACTCCTTTATAGGAACGTATCTCACCGCAGATGTCGAACTCGGCTGGATTTGTTTTTCCCACCTGACAGATAGCTCAATGCCTATAGGAATGATCAGCCAAGAACACACAGACCTGTCAATGAACTTTTCTTCATTATGAATTATTGTCTTTCACTGTTATCTGTCTCATTAAAAACATGCAATGTTTTTGTAAACATTTTTATAAAGGAAGCCACTTTGTATCAGTACATCGGAGTAGCCTGCTAGGGCACTTGAAGAGCCGGTACCCTACTCTCCGAGGTTTTTAGAATCTAGTTAGTTTAGTTTATAGGTATCAGTGTTATGTTGTAACAGCGATGCTATTAGTGAATAAATGGGATGACTAAAATTAAACTAAACAATCTGTAAGAGGTTTTTATTCCAGACTTCCACAGAGTACGATCTCCAGGACCAACCAAGAGAGATGCTGTGCAGGACTAAGTCCACAAAGGATTCCCTGGTCTATCCTAAATCTGTACTTTAACACAAATGGACGTAATGGTGGCACGGTAGCAAAGTGGTTAGCATTGCGGCCTCACATTGCCAAGTACCTGGGTTCGATTCCACCCTAACTGGCTGTCTGTGTGGAGATTACATATTCTCCCCGTGTCTGCATGGGTTTCCTCCCACAATCCACAGTTGTGCACATTAGATGGGTTGGCTAAGCTGAATTTCCCCATAGTGTTCAGGATATCAGGTTTGCTGAGTTTGCCATGATAAAAACCATATCCATTGGAATCTGGGTAGGATGCTCTTCAGAGGATTGCTGCAGATCCGATGGGCCGAATGACCTCTTTCCGTACGGTAGGGTTTCTATGATGCTAACACAGAAACAGTCTCTGATGGTTGCCATGGAGAATGCTAGTTAGGTGATGGGGATTCCTAGTCCCAGTGTCTTCTCTGAATCTGGGAGGGAGATCTATATTCTTAAGGAGAGGAGTTTGGGAGCATGAGTCTGGACATCAGGCAGGAAGCTTCACTTAATCCCTGATAATGTGTTATTTCTATGCCAGAAAGTTGCAATGAATAATGCCACATGGATTCCGGGTTTATTTGGGTGGGGCTGTGGTGTATGGTGTTGGACATGTGTGGGAGTCCGTGTCAATGTTGCAGTGCTTATGATTTCGGTGGGTATGCAGCTTGGGACATGGTGGTTGGATTCACTGCTAAATGTTTCCATGGTACAGATTGCCTGGATATTCAATCCTGTCCACGTGGGACGGACTCAATGCCCAATCATTTGTTCATTCATATTGTGCACAACAATTATTCCTGGACACAATGGCGTGATTCAATGCCCTGTACAATGATCATCCTATGTGGAGATACAACTCTGGGGGCAATCTGAGGCTCCAAAACCAAAGACAGAAATTTTGCAATCAACGTCCATGTTGGTTTCTTCCATTCTTTGTTTTACTGATTTGAGGTGTCATTATGTGGATGTTGTGGTGCAGGGGAATCTGCAGCCAGTCTATAAAATAGGTGAAATCAACCTCTGCCAAGCTCAAAAAATCATTGAGTACATGATTAAGTGTTTTTTCACGAGCAATCTGCTGTTCATGTTATTCCCTCTGTCTATTAAAAGTGCACATGATTCATTTAGAAACAGGTTACTGCTATATTCAGAATCTTTAGACTTCATATGACATGGAGCAACAATTATCTTTGTGCCATTATTTATGTCTGGGCTCGGGCATCTGTAACTTCAAGTCTGTTTAGTCCTTTCTCTCACTTACAGTTAGTCTAGTGGTGATTGTAGTATTAGCTCGGCAGAAGTGTGGTCTTTCTACATGCGCCACTCACTATCTGGTGGCCATGGCAACATCCGATTTGCCGTTCATTGTTTTCGACGTTGTAATTCGTCAATTACCGTATTATTATTATCCACCTTGTTTCCTGGACATCACTACTGTTTGTAGTGTTATATATGTCCTTGTCTGTTTGACCATTGATTGTTCCATTTATCACCATTGGTTGGCAGATGGAGTTCAACCTGGATAAATGCGAGGTGATGCATTTTGGAAGGTCGAATTTGAAAGCTGAGTACAGGATTAAGGATAGGATTCTTGGTAGTGTGGGGTAACAGAAGGATCTTGGGGTGCAGGTACAGAGATCCCTTAAAATGGCCACCCAAGTGGACAGGGTTGTTAAGAAAGCATAAGGTGTTTTGGCTTTCATTAGCAGGGGTATTGAGTTGAAGAGTCATGAGATCTTGTTGCAGCTCTATAAAACTTTGGTTAGTCCGCACTTGGAATACTACGTCCAGTTCTGGTCGCCCTATTATATGAAAGATGTGGATGCTTTGGAGAGGGTTCAGAGGAGGTTTACCAGGATGCTGCCTGGACTGGAGGGCTAATCTTATAAGGAGAGGTTGCCTGAGCTCGGATTTTTTTCATTGGAGAAAAGGAGGAGAAGAGGGGACCTAATTGAGGTATACAAGATAATGAGAGGCACAGATAGAGTCTATAGCCAGAGACTATTTCCCAGGGCAGAAATGGCTAACACGAGGGGTCATAGTTTTAAGCTGGTTGAAGGAAAGTACAGAGGGCATGTCAGAGGCGGGTTCTTGACGCAGAGAGTTGTGAGAGCATGGAATGTGCTGCCAGCAGCAGTTGTGGAAGCGAGGTCATTGGGGACATTTAAGAGACTGCTGGACAGATATATGGTCACAGAAATTTGAGCGTGCATACATGAGGATCAATGGTCGGCACAATATCGTGGGCTGAAGGGCCTTTTCTGTGCTGTACTGTTCTATGTTCTATGAGAGGCAGACACAGTTTAGTGGCCAATGGAGTCTACAATGGACTGAAGGGTCAGAGCAAAGGAGAGTCCGAATGAGCCTGAGCTGGAGAACAGGAGGTGGTCTCTGAATTTACTCTTCGCCAGATCTGGCAAATTCTTACGTCTGTGGCTGGTGCATGTTACAAAATTCATGAATTACAGTCTGAGAAGAACAGATGACACAGAACCAGAGTATGTATTTCATCAAGTCAGATGGCTGCTGACAAGTTTAATTTGCTGCACAAACATATTTATTTACTAATTGACTCCGTCTAAGTTCAGATAGTAGTTCATGAGTGTGGTGAAATGTAAATTCACATTAACTGTCAGTTCAGTTCTGAATAAAGTCACTGATAGTAGCTTAGATGTATTATTATTAGTAATATTATATTAGTTTTTACTCCCTTCATAAACAACACCCGGTGGTAGCAGTGGTTGCTATCGACAGGAATCACTGCAATAATTTATCAAGGCCCCTTAGACAGCACCTTCCAAACCTGTAAACTCGATCATCGTGAAGGACAAGGGCATCAGATACATGGAACCATCTGCAAGATACCCTCCAAGTGGTACGCCATGAAGACTTGGATTGAGATTGCTGTCCCTTCACTGTTATTCAGTCAAGTTAGTGGTTGGCGACCAGGAGCTGTCCCCATCAGCAGCTGCTTTCTTTAGAGGCTGAGAAGATGGACAAACACCAAGAAGAAGAGTTACCCAACACGTGAACAGAAGACTGTTGCTCAAACTACACAGATCAATGTGCCTGTATGTTCTCTGAGAGCAGTAAACTACACTCAACTCACACATATCACACATTTTTCCTCTATGCATCATAACTAAACAATATCTTTGTTACGAACATAAAAAACTAACTTAAAATAACTTACCAGTTCTCAGTCGTTTGCTCTGTGACCCCTAAACTTTCCTTTCACACACCACTCTCACTCCTACTCATTTGCTCCCATATGCATCCAATCTCTATCCCGATCAAGGTGCGCCCCTTCTCTCCGGTGACTCAGGAAGACCACACAACCATATCGACAGCAGTCCTTCGAAGGGCAAGCGCCTGTACGTGGAGAGTTAAGCTCAACCGCTCACTGCCCCACAGCCTCCCCCTGCTCGCTAAATCCCAAGCCCCAGCCCACAGCTCTGCCAGGTTTTTACCATTCTGCCATACCTCCCCCTCACTGAGGATGACCCATCAGCTCTCAGTAAAGGTCTCATCTCCATCCCACTACGTTCCCGTGCAAAGAAATTCCATATGGAATGCGATATCTAACTTTTCTTCCACTACCTCCATGCTTACTTTTACACCGTGACTCCCACCCACTCTCTGAGGACGTCATCCACTGAGACACCCCATCCTGGTCTGTAACCCACCCCCTCAACCTCTACCTCCAACTGCTGCTGTGACATTGACCGCCTCAACCTGTCAAACACCCCCCCCCACCCATTCCAACGTCTCACCCTCCCAAAGCGCTGCCCTCCACTCCAACTCTCACTGCACCATCAAACCAGGGGACAAGGGAGAGGGGGCACAGTGGTAGTTTGGCACACAGACCTCTACACCACTGAATCCAACTCATGGATACCTCCTCTTACTGCACCCTCGACAATGACCTCACGCCCATCACCAAAACATTATCTCCAAGACCATCCACAATCTCATCACCTGAGGGGATCTTCCACACACAGCCTCCAACCTCATAGTCCGGGAACCCCGCCCCTGGTTCCACCTCCTACCCAAGGTCCACAAGCCTGACTGCCCCAGTCTACCCCTCATCTCCACCTGCTCCTGACCCACCAAACATGTCTCCTCACATCTCAACACCGTCCTGTGCCCCTTCGTCTAGGAAATCCCCACCTACATTTGGGATATCACCCACACCGTCCATCTCCTCCATGACGTTTGTTTCCCTGGCCTCTAATGCTTCATCTTCACCATGGACATCCAGACCTTGTACACGTTCATCCACCATGGAGAACGTGTACACGTTCACCCACCATGGAGACCTTGTACACGTTCACCCACCATGGAGACCTTGTACACGTTCATCCACCATGGGGACCTTGTACACGTTCATCCACCAGGGAGACCTTGTACACGTTCATCCACCAGGGAGACCTTGTACACGTTCATCCACCATGGAGACCTTGTACACGTTCACCCACCATGGAGACCTTGTAAACGTTCACCCACCATGGAGACCTTGTACATGTTCATCCACCATGGAGACCTTGTACACGTTCACCCACCATGGGGACCTTGTACACGTTCATCCACCATGGAGACCTTGTACACGTTCATCCACCATGGAGACCTTGTACACGTTCACCCACCATTGAGACCTTGTACACGTTCATGCACCATGGAGACCTGGTACACGTTCACCCACCATGGAGACCTTGTACACGTTCACCCACCATGGAGACCTTGTGCACGTTCCTCCACCATGGAGACCTTGTACACATGGAGAAGGCCTCCAAGCCTTCCGTTTCTTCGTCTCTTCCCTACCCAACCCACACCCCTCCATCAACACACTCATTCAATTGTTGTAACTGGTCCTCACCTCCAACAACTTCTCCTTGGAATCCTCCCACTTCCTTCAGACCATGGGCACCCACATGGGCCGCAGCTGGGATTGAGATGAAGCAAAGACAATTTTCTCAAAGAATCTCCAAGTCACAGATATTTTCTATTGCTGAGGGTTGTGGATGCTGCCTCACGGAGTACATTTCAAATTGGAGTACACAGATTGCTGGTGTCTCAGGGAATCACAGGGCATGGGGAGGGGGCAAGATTTGAAGTCGAAAATCAGCCACGATCATACGACTGGTCTCCTCCTGCTCCAATTATCTGGGTCCTTGTGTTCATCAATGAACCAATGACCAATCCGTTTGGATTTGGTTCCATGAAACCTTTCGTCATTTCATCTCTGCAGCCTCCATCAACCCCAGATTATCCCATTCAAACTTCAGCACTTGATGCAAAAATATATACTTTTCTAACGTCTGTCAGTTCTGCTGAAGTCGCCCATAACCCAAACATTAATCTTTCCCATCACACTATTCCCTTCTCTCTCTCTCGATGCTGCCTAATCTTGTCAGTTTCTCAACATGATCTGCTTTATTTCAGAGGCCAAGAGTCTATATTTCCCGCTTTCTGTGACAGGATACATTCTCCAGTCCAACTCATTAATATTCTTTTTAATCACAGAACGACGTTCCACCATAAAGGGACATCAGTGACTTCCTAATCACGGGGCCTTATACAATACATCAGAGCAGGCTGTGTACGGACTGTGAAATTCCACCATCAGTTACAAACAAAGCTAATAATTCTTGAGGAGGGTGCATGGTTAATCCACCTACTACGGTAAATTCAGCCTGGTCACCCCACCTAATCCGCACATCTTTGGACTGACCCTGATTACTGTCCAGTCATCCCATGGGTTAGAGATAGGGGATGAACCAGGATTCCTGCTCCTGATTACTTTCCAGAGATTCCTGTGTTAGAGGCAGAGTGGAAATCAATCAGCACTCCTGATCACTGTCCAGTGATCCCCTGGTTTAGAGAGAGAGCTGGGGCAATTCAGTCAGCGTTCCTGCTCCGAAGCACCTGATTTGGGATTGAGATAAAGTGAAGACAATTTTCTCAAAGAGTCGAGAATTCTTTGATATTTTCTATGCCTGAGGTTTGTGAATGCTACCTCTTGAGTACATTTCAGATTGGAAAATGCAGTGTCTTCCTGCTGGAACTGAATTTGAAAGCTAGCAGGGTGAAGGACATCCTGGTTAAATATCAGTGACAGGCTTCACTTCAACGATCAGCAACTTTGACCTGGTGAATCCAATGTGCAATGCTGGCGAGTATGAAGCCATGACTCTGTGTCTCTTTGTGCTCGGGATAATATATGAATTGTCCTGTGACAAATAAAGTGTCAAACTCTGTTGTGTGGTATATTTAGTTTCTGACAGCAGCACTTTATACTACGTCACGTACAGCACCCAGTTAGACACAGAGTAGAGCTTCATATACATTACCGTGACATAATATCCCCCAATTCTCCCTAGTGTCAGCATCAAGTGCTCCCAAGACAGGTACAGCACTCAGAATCAGTGTTGAGCTTCCTCTACGTTGTTCTGACAGTATGTCCTCGCTCGAATTTTACAGAAGTGAAGCAGAAGCTTAGGCCCAACTCGTCCATGCTGACCAGATACCTGAACCTGATTGAGTCCCATTTGCCAGCATTGGGCCCAAATCCCTCAAAACCCTTCCTGTTCATATCCCAATCCGGTGGCCTTTTGCATGTTGTAATTGTACCAGCCCCCACCACTTGCTCTGGAAGCTCGTTCTAAACAGGTACAACCCTCTGCATGAAACCGTTTCACCTGAACTCCCGTTGCAATCTTTTCCCTGTCACCTCAAGCCAACGTCCCCTCCAGTTTTGTGCTCCCCTACCCTGAGGTGAAGACCTTGGCTATTCCCCCTCCCCATGCCCGCCATGCTTTTATAAACCTCCATAAAGTCACCCTTCAGCCTCCGATGCTCCAGGGATAAAGGCCCCAGCTATTCAACCTCTCCCACTTTATACCCAATGTCAGCATTGTGCGCTCCCAGGATAGGTACAGCACAGGGTTAGACAAAGTGTCGAGCTCCCTGTACATGACCCTGACTGTGTGTCCTACATGTTACTGGCCAGTTTCAGTCTCGAGCTCTTCCCCAGGTCAGGGAAAGCACAGGGTTAGATACAGTGTCGATCTCCGTCCACCTGGTCCTGACTATGTGACCATGCGGAGGTTGTTGCACTGGCCTTTGAAGGAAGAACCTTCTGTGTGGAAACTGGGTTTGGGTCCCACCAAAGCAGACGATGGTAAAAGTTAACATGTGGAGCTGCCTCATACCCTGATCACTTTCAGCCCTGTCTCATGGTTGGTTGAGCTATAGGTTTCATGCCATAGGGAATTTGGTGACACTGGGATCACTGATTGGCAATCCAATTCTCTTGTACCACAGGATCACGCAGAGTCAGAGAGTCATGGAAGTGGATAGCATGGAAACAGGCCCTTTGGCCCAACCTCTAAATGCCCTCTTGTCTTCGACTTTTCTACCCTGGGGAAAAGCTGTGGGGTATCAACGTTATCCATGCCTCTCATGATTTTACTGGAGTAATACTTTGAATGAGTGATATGTGCTTCGGGGATAGGTGGACAGACTGGACTTGTTTCTGCTGGAGTTTAGATGAGTAAAGGATGACTCTATCAAAGTGTATAAGGTCTCTCATGATCTTGACATGGTGGGTGGGCAATGGATGTTTCTCCTTGTGGGTGAGTTCAGACTGGGCACATGGTGTTAAAATTACTTGGGGTCACCCTTTTTGGACAGAGATGAGAATTTTGTTTTTAGGCCTGTGTAACTTTGGAACTGGCTGTCCCAGAAAGTGATAAGGGTGAGGACAATGAATCTATTTATTCCCTTGCATAACAAGAATCTGAGGTTACTCTGGGACGATGGGGATAGAGAATTCTGAAATGGTGGAGTAGGTTCCAACGAGCAAGTGACCTACTTCAGTTCCAGTTTCATGTGTTTCTGTGTAATAACGTCATATCTGAATATTTATTATTATGATTAATACTGTTAATATTGAACCCTCATGCTTTGCGCCTGTTTGTGTGAGAGAGAGTGAGAGAGAGTGTGTTTCGAATGGTGTTACTGAGTATGTTGATATGAGACTGTGCCTATCTGCCTGCCAAGTCTGAGAGTCGATACTCCCATGGTGTAACTATCTATAAATCCCAACCTGTCCCTGTCCCTGTAATAATTCACAAAACATATAGTCCCCTATACACTTGCACGCACTCTCACAATCTCACACACTCAATACCACTGCTCTCACTGTATCATACACAGTCACTAACTCTGACACACCCACATACTCTCTCAAACTCAATTCCCCGCACTCAGTTTCTCAAACTTTGCAGCAAACACCCTCACAGTCACACCCCCTCACTCTTTTCAGTCACTCCCATTAAGTCACACTGTGCACTGCAGCCCCCACAACACACACACACCATGCACATTCATGTCATCGCACACTCAGCCACTCACACTGATGTAGTCACATGCTCTTACACAATATCCCACACCCTTGTGCATAGACACACTGTCACACATTAACACAATTTCATCTGTTCTACCATATGGTCAAATATCTTGACTGAAGGGTCAATAACAAGGGGCACACTTTTAAAGTGAAAGACAGCAGTTTAAAAAATGAATTTGAAGATTAGTTTCCCACCAGACAGTGGTGGCAACATGGAATTCACCGTGCGAGAGGGTAATTGAGATGGAAAATATCCCAACTTCTAGACCCGGATGAGCACATGGTATATTCAAGGCGCTTGGCCCAGTGGGATTAGTCATTACATTAGATTACTTACAGTGTGGAAGTAGGCCTTTCGGCCCAACAAGTCCACACCGACCCACCGAAGTGCAACCCACCCAAACCCATTCCCCAACATATACCTCTTCACCTAACACTATGGGCAATTTTAACGTGGCCAATCCACCTAACCTGCACATTTTTGGATTGTGGGAGGAAACCGGAGCACCCGGAGGAAACCCACGCAGTCACGGGGAGAATGTGCAAACTCTACACAGAGAGTCGCCTGAGGCCGGGGCTCTGGCGCTGTGGGGCAGCAATGCTAACCACTATGCCACCGTGTCGCCCACTGTAGGGGTGAGTATGGTTTTGGTGGCAGAGACTTGATGGGTAGAATGACCTCTTCTGTCCTGTATTAATTGATGATTGTGTGATATCACCTTCCCAACATTCCCAACTGGATGGAAGCAGTCTAGATATTCACTGCAAAATTTCCTTGTTTGATTCTCTCCAATCTGCTCCAACGATTCCTGGTTTGAAACATCTGTATGAACAGTTTCCATTATCTGGGAGGACCTGAGGCCAGCTGGGTGAATTTCCTGTGTTAATCTGACACACAGGGGTTTCAGAAATCCAAATAATCTTTTGCATTCAATGTTCCTGAGAAACTGTATGTGTGCGTGCATGTGCACAAGCCTGTGTGTACTCGTGTGTGTCCATGCGAGTGTAGGCATGTGTGTGCACCACCACGCTTCTGCAATCATGAGGACAATTTATCCTTCACTCCATATTAGAGTTTTACTTGTGCTCTGTTAGAGTTGACGTTAATGCTAGATTTCATGCAACGCCAGGAATAGTAGCAGGTGCCAACCACGAGTAATCTTTGATAACAGTTCCCATCACTGCGAATGATATTACACACCGCATTGTACTGTGAGAAACAAAGCAACAATCAATACCATTATATTACATTGTCATTCTTCGAACTAAACAATATTACAAAAGAACAATTTCTTGAAGATTTTGTTTAATTAGCATGATTCCAAAACAGCAATGACCTGTCCAGACTTCACAAAATATTCCCTACACTTTGGGTTCATCCTCCCTTCTCCAGGTTTAATGTTTGGGAATTCATGGCCTGAGCTTTGGAATTATCCCCCAATGATCCAGCCGCACTGAGGTAGAAAGCCATCCCTTGTTTGTTAAAGGCCTGCCAGTAACTGTTATGACACAGCTATTGTATGGTCTCATTTACTCTCAGGGAGATGGCTTGATCTATAAAGGAGGTGAAATTAAGAATCTCAGATGGATATCACAAGGAGCCAGAGAACTTGAGGGAATTTTCCAATTCGTCACAAAAAAAAGCTATCTTGTGGCGTTCTTGGTAAGGCAATGTTATTTTTCTTTGTGGCAGTGAAGGTCATGGTGTTTATACAACAGATTTCAGGAATACTCCTCATTGCAGAGTCGCTTATCCATCAGAAGAAACTGGGGAAGACATACTCGTGATGCACATTTACTGAGCAGCTCCTCCAGAATGGGTATTAGCGAAGAAAATCATGTCTTGGACGTTAATGCAATGTTTGTGTCCAAATGGGATGTTTGTTGGAATCAAGAAATGTATAGCAATTATCTAGAAATGATTTAGACACTGCCATCAATGAAATATAAATTTTCTCGGAAGAGCACAGACATTACATTTTCAATGTTGTTTTGTCCTCAAATTGTCAGTCCGTCCGTCTACTTTATAAAATCAAATCTTTGGGAAACTTGCTGTAAAATCACCTCTGACTATGAGGTGATTTCCTGTGGTATTTCGTTATGGAAGTCCCACTTCTAATCACTTCTTTCTCCCTCTTACAGCAAACCTACTGACTATCGTCATTCTCTCCAGTGGAAATTATGGACTTTCTAAATGTATCTTGGCTTACACGATTGCCATGGCAACTGCAGATTTTCTGGTGATATTTTTCAATGTCATTGTGTATCACGTTTTCAGTTATCACTTGCCACATTCATTTCTATCCTACACTGCTGTTTGTAAGTTCATTTTCTGTGTTAATCCTGACACAATGGATATGTCTGTGTGATTCACTGTCTTCTTTACCATTGACCAGTGTGTAACGATCTGTTCTCAGAAGTTTAAATCAAACTACTGCACAACCAGAACTGTCACTGTGATTTGAATCAGGGCTGTCTGCCCTGATTTCTTTGGAGAACATACCCTTCTGGTTTGCCTATGAACCCAGCCGAATAATTTCCAGCGCTGCCTGGGACTGTCGTTCCAATATGGTCTTTTAGACATCGCCTGCAGGTGAGGACTACTCTTGGCTGAAAAGTACTTTAGCTGCATGGCTTCCTTTTTGTTTTATATTACTGTTTAACTCTTTGACAGTCCAGCGTATTTTAGGGGCTAGCAAAGTCCGCAAGAGACTGCGGGGTCTCAGCAATGAGAATAGCACCGACCCAGAGATGAAAAGCAGAAGGAAATCCATCATGTTACTGTTCAGTGTATCAGGCACTTTTGTCCTATTGTGGCTAACAGCAGTCATTAACTTTTTAACCAGCAAACTCACCACAAAAGCGTATTACCGAGGGGATCACCCAGCTCCAACCTATATTGCCACTCAGTCTGGTTACATTCTCATTCATTTGAGCTCCTGTACAAACCCATGTATATGTGTAGCTACACAAACCAAACCACAAACCAGGAACTGGCAAGTGATCACATTTGGCAACAAGCTTTTTTACATTGTCAAGAAGTCAAGAAAGACAACTGTATCAATGAGGCAGAAAACTCAAAAAGGGATCATGCTGTAAGGTTGAGTGAAGTAGGAGTTGATGGGAAGGGTGAGGGCATTAACAAATTAAAAATACTATACATGAATGCACGAAGCATTAGAAATAAGATGGATGAGCTTGAGGCTCTTTTGGAAATTGGCAGATATGATATTGTGGGGATAACTGAGACGTGGCTTCAAGTGGACAGGGCCTGGGAAATGAATATTCAACGCTACACGTGCTATCGCAAGGACAGACTGATGGGCAGAGGGGGTGGGGTTACCATGTTGGTAAGGGAAACTATTCTATTCCTTGCGCGGGGGGACCGAGAATCAGGGGATGTAGAGTCAGTGTGGATGGAGCTGATAAATTTTAAGGGTAAAAAGAACCTCTTGGGAGTTATCTAGAGGCCTCCAAACAGTAGTCTGGATGTCGGATGTAAGTTGAATCAGGAGCTGAAATGTTACTAATTGAAATTAGTAACATCGCAAAGATGTTACTACAGTTGTTGTGGGGGATTTCAACATGCAGGTAGACTGGGAGAATCAGGATGGTATTGGACCTCAAGAAAGAGACTTTGTGGAGTGCCTCCGAGATGGATTCTTAGAACAGCTGGCGCTTGCGCCTACCAGGAAGGAGGCAATTCTGGATCTGGTAATGTGCAACAAACCAGAATTGATCAGGGACCTCGAAGTGAAGGAGCCATTGGGAAGTAGTGACCATAATACAATAAGCTTCGATCTGCAATTTGAGAGGGAGAAGGTACAATCGGAAGTGACACTATTTCTGTTGAATAAAGGGAACTATGGAGCTATGAAGGCGGAGCTGGTCAAAGTTCAATGGTGCAATACCTTAGCAGGGGTGGCAGCGGAGGAACAAAGGCAGATATTTCTGTGTATAATGCAGAAGATGCAGGATCAGTTCATTCCAAAAAGGAACAAAGATCCTAGGAGGAGGCATGGGTGGTCGTAGCTGACGAGGCAAGTTAAGAAACATATCAAGTTAAAAGAGAAAAAGTATAACATAGCAAAGATAAGTGGGAAAACGGAGGACTGGGAAGCTTTTAAAGAATAACAGAGGGTTACTAAGAAGGAAATACGCAGAGAAAAAAATGAGGTATGAAGGTAAACTGGCCAAAAATATACAGGAGGATAGCAAAAGCTTTTTTAGGTATGTGAAAGACAAAAAAATGGTTAAGACTAAAATTGGGCCCTTGAAGACAGAAACAGGGGAATATATTACAGGGAACAAAGAAATGGCAGAAGAATAGAATTGGTACTTCAGATCTGTGTTCACTGGGGAAGACACAAACAATCTCGCTGAGGTAACAGTGGCTGAAGGACCTGAACTGAAGGGAATTTATATTTGCCAGGAATTGGTGTTGGAGAGACTGTTAGGTCTGAAGTTTGATAAGTCCCCGGCGCCTGATGGTCTCCATCCCCGGGTACTGAAGGAGGTGGCTCGAGAAATCGTGGATGCGTTGGTGATTATTTTCCAGAGTTCGATAGATTTGGGATCAGTTCCTGCGGATTGGAGGGTGGCTAATGTTGTACCACTTTTTAAGAAAGGTGGGAGAGAGAAAGCAGGAAATTATAGACCAGTTAGTCTGACCTCAGTGGTGGGAAAGATGCTGGAGTCTATTATAAAGGATGAAATTACGACACATCTGGATAGTAGTAACAGTATAGGTCAGAGTCAGCATGGATTTATGAAGGGGAAATCATGCTTGACTCATCTTCTGGAATGTTTTGAGGATGTAACTCTGAAGATGGACGAGGGAGATCCAGCAGATGTAGTGTACCTGGACTTTCAGAAAGCTTTTGATAATGTCCCACATAGGAGGTTAGTGAGCAGAATTAGGGCGCATGGTATTGGGGGCAAAGTACTAACTTGGATTGAAAGTTGGGTGGCTGACAGGAAACAAAGAGTAGTGATAAACGGCTCAATTTCAGAATGGCAGGCATTGACCAGTGGGGTACCGCAGGGATCAGTGCTGGGACTGCAGCTTTTTACAATATATGGTAATGATATAGAAGAGGGTATTAGTAATAACATTAGCAAGTTTGCTGATGATACTAAGCTGGGTGGCAGGGTGGAATGTGAGGAGGATGTTAGGAGATTACAGGGTGACCTCGACAGGTGAGGTGAGTGGTCAGATGCATGGCAGATGCAGTTTAATGGGGATAAATGTATGGTAATCCACTTTGGTGGCAAGAACAGGAAGGTAGATTATGACCTAAATAGAATCAATTTAGGTAAAGGGGCAGTAAAAAGAGATCTGGGTGTTCTTGTGCACCAGTCAATGAAGGTAAGCATGCAGGTATAGCAGGTCGTGAAGAAGGCTAACAGCATGCTGGCCTTCATAACAAGACGGATTGAGTATAGAAGCAAAGAGGTTCTTCTGCAGCTGTACAGGGCCCTGGTGAGACCACACCTGCAGTATTGTGTGCAGTTCTGGTCTCCAAATTTGAGGAAAGACATTCTGGCTATTGAAGGAGTGCAGCGTAGGTTCACGAGGTCAATTCCTGGAATGGCGGGACTACCTTACGCTGAAAGACTGGAGCGACTGGGCTTGTATACCCTTGAGTTTAGAAGACTGAGAGGGGATCTGATTGAGACATATAAGATTATTAAAGGATTGTACACTCTGGAGGCAGGAAATATGTTTCCGCTGATGGGTGAGTGCCGAACCAGAGGACACAGCTTAAAAATATGGGGTAGACCATTTAGGACAGAGACGAGGAGAAACGTCTTCACCCAGAGAGTGGTAGCTGTGTGGAATGCTCTGCCCCAGAGGGCAGTGGAGGCCCAGTGTCTGGATTCATTTAAGAAAGAGTTGGATACAGCTGTCAAGGATTGTGGAATCAAGGGTTATGGGGATAAGGCAGGAACAGGATACAGATTAAGGATGATCAGCCATGATCATATTGAATGGTGGTGCAGGCTCGAAGGGCAGAATG
Organism: Chiloscyllium plagiosum; assembly: GCF_037043375.1. Taxonomy (NCBI): domain Eukaryota; kingdom Metazoa; phylum Chordata; class Chondrichthyes; order Orectolobiformes; family Hemiscylliidae; genus Chiloscyllium; species Chiloscyllium plagiosum. Next base: position 7,530,614 of record NW_028270178.1, read on the forward strand.
GCCTACTCCTGCACCTATTGTCTATTGTCGATTGTTCTGCAGGCAGATGTGGCATTGTGATAGTCGGGCTTGGGTAGCAGCAGCGAATCCCGGTGCATACCAGCTCTGATTGACAGTGTGCATCATGACTCTCCTCCTGGTCTGGCCAATGCCGTGGGCTGCTAGGGCCAGTGTGTGCTCGCGGGACGGGGAGGGAGAGATGGAGGTCCGCGAGTGCAGCATCTGCTGATGCTGGTTCCTACGTTCTGGAAGCTGTACAGTGGACCTGACAGACAAAGCTGCCTGTCAGTGTCACCCAGCGAAGGAAAGATAAAGTGGGGGATTAAGGGGCCGTTATAACAGGGAAAGGAGGGGTTCGAGAAGAGCGTGGGCAGGAGTGATGGGACAGGCATAGCAGGAGGTTGTCTGCTGAGGGGATTCCAGGCTGCGGGTGATGGCAGACTGCTATATGGAATAGTGGGTGGCCGGGATCTCCAGTGTGAGGTCCTCTGGGGAACAGTGAATGCTGGCATTTAGTTTTCTGTTGGCCAAGGAGGGCAATTGGGCAGGTAGCGGCAATGATGGCCACATCAGGGACAGTGGCTGGTCCGGTACTAAAATTCACAGTTTGGGAGAGTGGCTCTGTCATGGGCACTCCTGAAACCCCGACTGTACGGACACTATTGGAACTCGGGGATAGTTCCACAGAGGGAGGCGCAGACGGGTGGGTGGCCCCGGAATCCACCAGGAAGGCAATGAGTCGCCATGCCACCCCCCCCCCCCCCCCACCCCACTTCCACATCCATCATCGGGTTTTCCGATGGGGAGTTGGACAGGTGTATTGAGACCGCCTGCAGATCCTCCCTCTCCTGACAGCCCGAGTTTGCTTCAGGGGCAAGGGGGCAGGGATCAGCCACAGAGCAGGCAGCTTGGCGAAGCTGCCACTGTGGGGTGGTGGGCTGTGCCTGTGGGGAATGGGGGGGGGGGGGATGGAGGGGCCTGGCCGTCTCTGCTTGGGTGGTAACCAATAGCGTTTAGCTAAGTGTCCTGGTTTGCCACAGTTCCAGCATGATCCTTTAAAGAACCCCATAGGTCTGTATACTAGTCTGGCTGTGTCCCTCGGGCGGTCCGATTGTACAATTCGGGGGGATGCCCCCATCTGTCTTGGTGTGGTGAGCAGTCCATTCCCATCCAGGTTAGTGAGTGTGGTTAGAGTGTCCCCCCCAGGACGTTGTTTGCCGGGTTAATTTGTGTACTTTGTGTATACATGGGCATATGTAGGGAACATGGATTTGACGACAGTCTGTGCAGCCAGCTTCCAATTCTCTGTTAAGGGGATGCCTGCTGAAAAGCTCCAGGTCTCCCGAAAGTGGCCAAGGAAGTCTGGCAGGGACACATCCGTTTTCTGCAGACACCAGGTAACAGCACGAAAGTCTGCATGCTGCCTTGCACTCGTTTTTATCGCCTCCTTCACAGTGCTGTCCAGCCATCTGTCCCGATCTGCAGCAGTGTCCCAGGGTTGGGTGGGGGAGTTAATGGTAGAGCGAATGGCCGCCCAGTGGGTACCATAGGAGGATTGTAACAGGGTCTGCACATCGTGCGGCAGACAGATCTAAATGGTGGACATTTGGAGCAGCCAATTATGAAATGCAAGTGGCTGATTCAATGGGTTTGGGGCATCCTTCCACATGGCCCGGACCTCTGCTGGGTCCAGGGCTTATCAAGGGGAGCAGATCCAATCATAATCTGTGGAAGTTCGCATTCAGTGCCCTGATGTTTCTGGGCAGCGGCCGTGCTGTGTATGAGCCTGGGGTTATTATCTGAGTGGGGCAGGTAGTGCGGTAGTGAGTCAGAATGCTCAGCGGCTGCTGTGTCCTGCTGCTGGTTTCTTGGTTACAAAGGCAGCCACTTTATTTAGCAGCAGGTCTGGCTCTGGGGCCGATAGGAGATGTTTAGGCTTTTGTGGGGCGTAGGGTGGCAGGGCTGTGCCCGGGGTGGGGGTGTGTGGTGGGGTGAAGGGTGTCTGCAGTCGGTGTTTTATTGCTGCAGTCTTTAACTTTAGGCGGCTGGAGGTGTTTGGCAATGTCCCAGAATTTTGCGAGACACTGCAAGATGTAGACAGTGTCCCATGAGGGATTCCCGTGTCCCTCTGTGATGGCCGCAGTCAACTTTATCAATTTTGAAGGACCCCCCCCCACCCCCCCCCCCCCCCCCACCCCCCCCCCAGGTGGCCAATACGCTTGGGACTAGGTGTAAAGGTCCCCTGTGAATGGGATAACGTAACGGCTATCCCCTGAGTCTTTTAGCACAGTGTCTGCCAGTTACCCAGGTTTAACAAGAGCACCTCCTACCTTGTTCTTGACATTCACATATTTGCTATGCCTTTTCAGGGTACATTTTCGCCCCGGGCCGTTCTCAACACGTGTTTGGGGTTGCCCAGCTCCCACAGCTGGCATCTCCCCGTCAGACGGTGGATGTCCGTGCCCCCTTGGCATCCTGGATATCCTGGGATGATTTATGAGCGTGCTGTGCTTCGGCTTTCTTGGGGAAAAAAACAGAGCGAGAGAGAGAGAGAGAAAGAGAGAGAGTGCTCACCGAGCACACAGGCAGGGAGAGATTGACAGGTTCGGCAATAATGGACAATCGAGCGTGTAATCGCTGACAGTAAAGCAAACAGACACTTAAACACTGAACAAACACAGCCAGGTGGGACACCTGACACTGACAAGATAGGCCCTCAGTGACTGATGAACAAGCAGAGAAGGGTGGGGGTGTTAATACATTATTAATAAAACTTGTGCAGAACTTCCGTTTCATAAGCACTGATGGTTCCTTCAAAGCAAAAACCATCATAGATCACCAAATGCCAATTAAATCAAGTCATCTCTGGATCTTGAGCTGCAGGGATTGTAGCAGACATTCACTCACCAGCCAGCAAATGTGCAGACAAGGCCGAACACAAACAGTCAAAGTTTCTCCAAGGGTCAGTGTATACGTGCCTCAGAGCATTAGGACCCTGTTGAGTACCTGCATGAATTGTGACAGGCTGCAGGTCAGTCTCTCTCTCTCTCTCTCTCTTTCTATCTCTGCTGCCCTGTGCAGCTGGGAAGCCAGTACCACAGCCATCTCATCCCTCCCCTCCACCCCGGATCAAGTTGTCAGCAACAAGGTGAAGTGTGGGGTACTGAGGGAAGGGGGCTGGCAGGAGTCCTTTTTAACAGAGTTTTCGGAACTCTGTGATTTTAACTTGGGTTGGTCGTGGGAGCTGACCACTTCCTTTAACTCCTCTCAACTCAGGCCACGAAGGGTCGCCTTCCTTACCTTCCCTATTCTGCTCCCAGACAATATTGGCTGGTGACCTTACTCACCTCGCGTCAGTGGTTACCCTGGTGCTTGGTACTTCCTTGAGAGAGTCAGTGTCCGCGGACCACTGCCACAGCAGGACAGGTTAGACTTGTTCGCAGGGCGCTCCTTCTCTGTAGGGTTGGGGCCCCACAATGTCACGGACCTCTGGTTCGAGCTGGGAATAGAGAACTGACTGCAGCACCTACAAACACAGATACAAACAGGACAAACAGACGAGAGGAATACAGGACAAACAAAACACAGACAAACAAGACAGCAGGGACCCTGTCAATGAGCCACGATCTGTAGATTTCTTAGTATCAAAGCGAAAATTTAATCGAGGATCTCTCCATCTATCTTGTTGGACTTTCTCTGCCGATATTCCCCAGAAAATCAAGGTCGATAAAGATTAACTCTTTCCTGCGGTTTGTGATTTTCGAATGAGGAGGCAGAATCTGTCAATTAGGACGAGACCGATCCAGCAAGGCATGAAGAAGCACTTTGACACGCACTGGATCATGTCCATGGCACAAGTCCTGGCTCAAAGCGGATCACGCCTCTGCCAAATTAGTTACACTTTAAGTTGGTTGGTTCAGGAGCCTACCCGACTCCCTCCCCAGGCCAAGGCTGTGTTGGCTCAACACCGAATTGCCGCTGTTGCTAAATTAGAATTGTGGCCACCATTTGCAGTCATTTAGCCTCTCTCTGGTCTGACCCGCTGGGGCAGGGTTGGCCGCCAGGTCTGAATTGGGCTAAATTTAAAATATCAAGTTCGCTGACCCTGTTGAGAGACAAAATAAAAAGGGGGGGGGGGGGGGGGGCGGGGCTGCCAACTAACGCCAAACTGTTGGTGAAATTAGCTCAGTAAAGCAGGGACCACACAAACCAGATTGGGTGAAACTGACAAGCTGTTTATTACAAGCGATATCGCTGGAAGAGAAGCTGACTCGGCTGACACAGAGCTGACAGTCTGTTACAGGGAGATCAAGGGTTCTCTTCCCTGAGCAGAGAATCATGCCAGTTTTTTTACAGGAATATTGTACAGTGATGCTAATTGAAAATAGGGAAAATACAGTGGTCTTGATAATTAAGTAATCCAGTTCCCATGGTGATAATCACAAAGCAGTTATCAGAAGAATCTACTGATTTTAGATACGATGACGCATCATGGCAGCATCAATCAGTTCTTAATGGGATCAGGAGATTCCAGCTCTCTTCGAGGGTCAGTGAAAATCTCCTGTGAGCGAGGTATTCTGGTGCCTCTCTCTCTGATCTGTCCTTTCTGTGGCTTTCATATCATTGGGTTACAACACTGCTCTCAGGGCTTTGGGACAGCAGTGTTGATCGAGACCAGGAAGCTTATTGTGAGTTGCTCTTGGGAAGTGTATTCCCTGGTCTGCGAGTGACTATGGTCATGTCTGGTTTCTCTTGACAGCTTGTTTGATCAATACTGATGCATTCTGGGTGTTCCTTGTCCGGTTTGGACAGGCTTGATTTTCTGTGTTCTGTGTGGCCATGCTGTGGGTAGGCAGGGGGGGCAGATGTTTTCCCACAGTGACAAACAGTCAACTCCTTATGCATCACCATTCAAACTAGCAACCGTTTCCATCTAAAAAGGAAGTGTGTGTGTGTGTGTGTGTATGTATGTGTGTGTGTGTATATATCTACATAGATCATGGATCATAGAACACTACAGCACAGAACAGACCCTTCGGCCCTCGATGTTGGACCGACCTATGAACTATTCTAAGCTCATCCCCCTACGCTATTCCATCATCATCCATGTGCTTATCCAAGGACTGTTTAAATACCCTTAATGTGGCTGAGGTAACTACATTGGCAGGTAGGGCATTCCGTGCCTTACCACTCTCTGATTGAAGAACCTGCCTCTGACATTAGTCTTAAATCTATCACCCCTCAATTTGTAGTTCACTGTCTCTCTCTAACTAATCCTCTGATCATCTTGCATGTCTCTGTCAAATCCCCTCTTCGCCTTCTTCTTTCCAATGAGAACAGACCCAACTCTCTCAGTCTTTCCTCATAAGAGCTTCCCACCAGACCATGCGACATCCTGGTAAATCTCGTCTGCACCTTTTCCAATGCTTCCACAGCCTTCCTGTAATGGGGTGATCAGAACTGTACACAATATTCCAAGTGTGGCCAATTTAGCGTTTTGTACAGTTGCAGCATGACATTGTGGCTCCGGAACTCAATCCCTCTACCTATGAAACCTAACACACCGTATGCCTTCTTAACAGCACTATCAACCTGCGTAAAAAACTTTCAGGGACCTATGTACATGGACTCCAAGATCCCTCTGCACATCCACACTACCAAGAATCTTTCCATTGATCCAGTATTCTGCCTTCCTGTTATTCTTCCCAAAGTGAATCCCAACACATTTAGCTGCATTGAACTCCATTTGCCACCTCTCAGCCCAATACTGCAGTTTATCCAACTCCCCCGCAGCCTGCAACATTCTTCCACACTGTACACTACTCCACCGACTTTAGTGTTATCTGCAGATTTACTAACCTATCCACCTAGGCCTGTGTCCAAGTCATTTATGAAAATGACAAACAGCAGTGGTCCAAAAACAAATACCAAAACACAACACTGGTAGCCGGATTCCAGGCTGAATATTTTTCATCAACCACCACTCGCTGCCTGCTTCCTTTCAGAAAGCCAGTTTCTAATTCAAACTGCTAAATCACCCTCAATCCCATGCCTCTGCATTTTCTCCATGTATGTGTGTCGGTGAGTGTGTGTGCGTGTGTGTAAATGTTTATTATTCTCCCTCTCTGTTTCTAGCTCTTGTATGAGGATCCCTCATAGTAAAGCAATTTGATTCTCTCCATCTCTGCATCGTTCAGGTTTCAGTTCCCAAATCTAGTGCTGAACCAGGCATGATGCTGTTGAAATGCAGATCAGGCTCGAGGGGCTGAATGGCCTCTTCCTATTCCTAGTTCGGATGGTCTTATGCTCTTAATGCCATCTCCCAGCTCTTGGCCCATGTCCTGGAGGCTATGACTACACAAGGGACGGATCTGAAGCGTTCTCCGGTCTTCCAAGGGTCTCTGAGTGAACCGGCCTTTCTGGGTTGGAATTCCAGACTCTGAGTGAGAAATGAAATCTTCTCAAGGCTCCTCTTAGTCTTTGACTGCAAGGTAGATCAGGCCAGCCACGGGTAAGTGAAAAGCAGGTCTGATGTGCTCACTTCCCTAATTCGGAATGACGTGCGGGAGTACATTGTATCCTTCATCAGACGATTGTGCTATCCCACCTGGCTGCTATCAAGGTGCAGGCTGCCTATGATATGGGTTATACAGCGTTTGCCCCTGCTCTGATTGGTTAGCTCAGCTGGCTAGGCAGTCGTTTATAATGCAGAATAAAGACAACAGCGTGGGTTCAATTCCCACACTGAATGAGGTTACCATGAAGGTCTGTCCTTCTCAATCATCGCCTGAGGATCGGTGGCTCTCCCTGCCCCCCACTGCTTAAAGCACCACCAGTCATCTCTCTCTAATAAGAGGTGCCCTATTGTCTATTAAGTCTACAGTGACATTGCATGCTGAGCTCTGTACGCAGGTCTGGTCACCATACTGGCAGAGTGATGTTAATGTGTTGGAACCATAGAAATGGTTTCTGGACTAAGATCCCCTGGAATCAGTAAAGTTTATGATGAGGAAAGGGCCCTTATGTGATCATTATCAAGAAAATGGTGGGCGGCACAGTGGCACAGTGGTTAGCACTGCTGCATCACAGCGTCAGAGACCCGGGTTCAATTCCCGCCTCAGGCGACTGACTGTGTGGAGTTTGCACGTTCTCCCCGTGTCTGCGTGGGTTTCCTCCGGGTGCTCCGGTTTCCTCCCACCATCCAAAGATGTGCAGGGTCAGGTGGAATGGCCATACTAAATTGCCTGTAGTGTTAGGTAAGGGGTAAATGTAGGGGTATGGGTGGGTTTCGCTTCGGCGGGTCGGTGTGGACTTGTTGGGCCGAAGGGCCTGTTTCCACACTGTAATCTAATCTAATCTAAAAAAAAGTCAGGGTATATAAAGACAAGCTGTTTTCACTGGGTGGGAATTCCGAAACGAAGGAGCAGAGTTTGAGAATTCAGACCATAGTGTTCAGGCAGTGCATTCCACGCCCCTACCTCTCTTTGAGTGAACAAACTACCTCTGACAGCTGTCCAATATCTATCACCCCTCAATTTGAAGCCATGCCGCCGCATGCTAACCATCACCATCCGAGAAAAAGGCTCTCACTGTCCACCCTATCTAACCCTCTGATTATTTTATATGTCTCAATTACATCACCTCTCAGACTTCTTCTCTCATATGAAAACAGCCTCAAGTCCCTCACGCTTTCCTCTTAAGACCTTCCCTCCATACCAGGCAGCATCCTCATAAACCTCCTCTGAACCCTTTCCAAAGCTTCCACATCCTTCCTATAATGCGGTGACCAGAACTGAATACAATACTCCAGGTGCAGCTGCACCAGAGTTTTGTACAGCTGCAGCATAACCTCATGGCTCTCATACTCAATCTCTCTACCAATAAAAGCTGACACATTGTATGCCTTCCTCACAACCCTATCAACCTGTGTGGCAACTTTCATGGACCTGTGTACCTGGACACCGAGCTCTCTCTGCCCATCCACAGTACCAAGAATCTTACCATTAGCCCAGCACACTTTATTCCTGTTACTTCTTCCGAACTGAATCATCCCGCACTTTTCCACATTCAACTCCATTTTCCAAAGCTCAGCCCACCTCTGCAGCTTATTTTTGTCTCTCTATAACTTACAACATCCTACGGCACTATCCACAACTCTACCGAACTAAGTGTCATCTGTAGATTTACTAACACAGCCTTCTATGTCCTCTTCCAGGCAATTGATGTAAATGACAAACAGCAGTGGCCCCAGAACAGATCCTTGTGGTATACCATTTGTAAGTGAAGTCCAGGATTAATATTTCCCATCCACTACCACCCTCTGTCTTTTTTCAGTTAGTCAACTTATGATACAAACCGCTAAATCACCCTCAATCCCATGCCTCTGTATTTTGTGCAATAGCCTACCATGGGGAACCTGACCCAACCAATGATGGTCACATCCCATGAGTGCATATTTTTAAAACATCGTTTCATGGTCTGGAAACAATAGGCCCCTCCTGTTTTGTTAACTGTGGAGTGTTCTTTATTTATAACACAAGAAATTCATGTAACCAGGTATTTTACTGCGTTACTAATCTTCGCTCTGAATGCAGACAATGTTGCTGCATAAATAAATGTGTTTATGCAACAACTTAGGTTCCGCAGCATGTGACCAACTTTCCTGAAGTGATACTGAAAATCCGAGTAATTATCAGAATTGTTTCCTTGAATGGCATAATGTAAGAAATTTACAACACTGATGAACCACAGGAGGATGAAGCTCCCAGAGATGGAGAGCAGCAAAATCACAGCCTTTCTTCTGCTCTCCATCTCTGGGTCTCTGTGATTCTCGCCTTTGCTCTCACCCTTCAGCCTCTTCCGGACTTGGCTGGTCACTAAAGTGTGTCTGACTGTCAGAGCATTGAGTGACAGAATTAAAGCGAATGGTATTAAAGGTCTTAAAACTGTATCAAGCCAATCTAAAGCCACCCACCAAGTTTCAGTAAAGTAGCTTGACTTTGTTATACAGCCGAATGGCACATTGTTGACTATCATCCGAGGCTCATATTGAAAATAGAAGGGAATGTTTTTCAAACAGAACAGGGTGCAGGTTGTTGCGAGAACCACAGTCGCAGTTTTCTCAGTGCAGTATTTTGCTTTCAGTGCCTGACAACAAATGATCACAAACCGGTCAAAAGAGAAAGTGACGGTGAACCAGACAGAGCAGTCCCTGGCTGAACGTAACAGCACCCCAGTAACACTACACACAGAAGTGATGTCCAGGAAACACCGTGGGTAATAATAAGAGCGAAATCTTTTCACTATAATGCCAAAGATAATGACCAGAAGATCAGCAGCTGCCATAACTACCAGGTAGCGAGAAGTACAAGGCGAAATACCGCACCTTCCCCGTGAAAGGATAGCAATTGACAGCAAATTAACTGTGGAAGAAAAATGGGAAAGATGTGGTGAATTACTGATACGAACAATCCCCCTGCCTATTCCAGAGAGCAACAGTAGGACCTTACCACCAAAATCCAGCACACTGTGTGAGTGGAAGTGGTCAGGTTGAGTGAATTTAAACACTTTCACACCCACCTGAGATTGATCTTCCAACCTAGTGACTACAGAGATTATGGAGTTTGGACAGAGACCGAGCTCATGGCCCATCCTAGGAGAGCAGAGGGAAGTCTGTGATTTTGTTTGATTTGTATGGGCACTATCTGAATGTGTGTATTGGATTCTTCCAGTTCTCAGCTCCAACTCTGGCAGGTGCAGAATCCCATCAGAAACCTCACCCCCAACTCATTCACAGGACTGGAGAATGGACTGTCAATAAATCAATCTCACCCTTCCTCCTTGGATCAGGTCATGCCCTACTCTTTGTATCGGACCAAATCCTGATTGGAGCCACAACAGGATCAGCAATTAGGTCATCTGCTTGAGAACTTGGAGTGCAAGCTCGTAGTTCCGTGAAAGTAGGGGTGCAGGTAGATAAGATAGTGAAGAAGGTATGCTTTCCTTTATTGATCAGAACACTGAGCATAGGACTTGCGAGGTCACGTTATGGTTGTACAGGATATTGGTTAGACCACTTCTCGAATATTGTATTCTGTACTGGTTACCCTGCTATAGGAAGGATGAAGTGAAACTTGAAAAGTTTCAGAAAAGATTTACAAGGATTTTGCCATATTTGTAAGGTTTGAGCCAACAGGAAGATACTGAAAGGCCTGTGGCTGTTTGCCTGGAGCATCGGAGGATGAGGGGTGACCTTATAGAGATTAAAAGAATCAGAGGGGCATGGATAGGACAAATAGTCAAGGTCTTTTTCCTGTGGTGGGCAAGTCCAGAACTAGGGGGCATAGTTTCAGGATGAGAAGTGAAAGATTTAAAAGGAACCTGAGGGGCAACTTTTTCACACAGAGGGTGGTGCGTGTATGGAATGAGCTACCAGAGGAAGTGATGGAGGCTGGTACACCTACAACATTTAAGTCTTATATGAGTATATGAATAGAGAGGGATTAGAGGAATATGGTCCAAGAGCTGGCAAATGGGACTCGCTTAATTTAGGATATCTGGTCTGCATGGCTGAGTTGAAATGAAAGATATATTTCGTTGCTGTGTGACTCTACGACTCTATCAGAACCTGCAAAAAATTTGAAACAAAACTACTCAATTTGTCTTCCACAGGTGCAGCAGAACAGAACATGCAGGGCTCCCTTAGTGGCAATATTGAGTTTTAGGACAGTTGTGATATTTACACTGTAAATCAACACATCCATGCATCACAAATGTCTGGGTGTGCAGGGATCCGGAGGGGAATCTGTCAAGCTTGGTGAGGAGAAGAGAATTTCCAGATGGGATGGCAGTTAGATAAAGCTTTCTAAATCAAAACGGAGCACATATCCCACAATTCCTTTGCATCACAAAAAAAAAACAATCAGAGTTTTAAATTTCACAACTGATCCCGCATCCACTGCCATTTGTGGAAGAGAATTCCAAACATCTCCCATCCTGAGTGTATCGAAGTGCTTCTTCATGTCTTGCTGGATCGGTCTCGTCCTAATTGACAGATTCTGCCTTCTCATTCGAGAATCACAAACCACTGGAAAGAGTTAAATCTTTATCTTCCTTAATTTTCTAGGGAATATCGTGTAGGACTTCACTCAGATCACACCTTTTTATTTCGAGAGAAAACTGGCCTGATTTGTGAAATAAAACATAAATTACTGAATAAACCGAGGAGGATGGGCAGGAAATGTGGGTGAGAAATCAGAGTAAATGCGTTCGGTCCAGTGATCCTTCGTCTGAACTCATACCACGTGCCCTCACACCGAATTGAATCAGAAGAGATGACAGAACACTGAGATCAGAGATTGTTGCAGCCGCAGTGAGGTTAGGAGTCTGTGTCAGTGGAGAATTCTACCGAGAATGCTGCTTCAGTGAATTGCTGTGACTTTTCTGATGCCTGGATAAGGCTGACCACTCAGTGAGCTGGAGACATTATCGTCCAAAAGATAAAACCAGAGAGCAGATCAGCAGCAGATTAAAACTAGTTCAATTCTCATAAAGCCTTACCAGGAACGCCAATAATAGCAAGAATGGTGTAGAATGCCTTCTCCACTTGTTGAATTGGTCGGTGCATTTTTTCTGGGCGAGGTGACCTGTCCCTTCAGGCAGCTGACAATCTCCTTGTTTGAAACTCTGAGCTGATGCATTCCCAGAGACGCTCACTTATACAGTGTGGAAGCTCCTTGGAGAGATCGAGGTGACAACATTACTCAACTTTGTTGCTGTGTTTCAAATTTCTGTCAACGAACAAACTAATTACAATAACAAGTTTAATCCAAATAATGAAGGAGTGTTGCTGCTCAGTGCATCGAACACAATAGCAAGAACATAATCTGGAATCTGCCAGCAATAACACTGTCCACTCAAACACCACGAGCCTCACCCCAAGGTCACAAAATATTTCAGTTGTTGAAACTTTATTGCTGGAACAGCACAGCAGGTCAGGCAGTATCCAGGGAACAGGAGATTCGACGTTTCGGGCACAGGCCCTTCTTCAGGAATCAGGGCCTGTGCCCGAAACGTCGAATCTCCTGTTCCCTGGATGCTGCCTGACCTGCTGTGCTGTTCCAGCAATAAAGTTTCAACTTTGATCTCCAGCATCTGCAGACCTCACTTTCTCCACAAAATATTTCAATCGATGCTGCATTGAGACAGTTTACTCCAAGTGTGAAACTATGTCTCAGAGCTGTCGTTCTACCATCTAAGCAAGGAGGTGTCCTCTTTAAACAAGAGCATTTCACTCACTTGATTGAAAAGTGAATCTTCTCACACACTGAATGTGTGTGTTGCTGCTGAGGTCAGCATTTATTCCCTATTCCCTATTGCCCAGGATCCGGAGTCACGTGAAGGAACAAGGGAGGAGAACACACCGCCTTTCCTGAGGGAAGGGGACTCAGTGAATAAGATGGGCTTCACTTCAATGAAGATATCACTGACCACACTCTTAATATTCCTGTCCATCAGAAACATCACTGACCACAGTATTAATTTCACTCCCTATTCAGAGACCTCACCTAACTCCCTTTTCTTGTCAGTTTCCATCCAAATACATAACTGAACACCAGAGGCCCACATCATCCCATTCTGGGCAGAGACCTGGTTCCCTAGGGATTGTATGTGGTCTTGGCCCTTCCTACTCGGGCCTGATGAACATTGCTGAGTGTTGTAGGCAGACAGGACCCGTTCAAATGCTTGGAGCTGCCTACATCCTCCTTCCAGCTTGTCACGGTATACTGAGGCTGCTTCCCGGTCTCCAGTGTCCCTCCTCTCACTGGGATGGGCTCTTTCCAATTGGAACAGGAGCTGTCCGTGTGGGGGAGGTTTTCCTGCAACGTTCTGTCCTGTTTCTTGTGTAAGAGCTCTCGGCCTGTCACAGTCTGCAGTTTTCTATGGATTGACCGGATGTCAGCTGCCTTCTGCGATCGGGGTCCTCCAGGCGACAGACAGCACCGGCAGGGTACGATGTTCTTCAGGAAGAATTGATAAAGAGGCCTTAATTTAAATGGGGAGATGTAGTAGGAGTTTTGGAGTGATTGTGTGTAACATTTACAGTCCCCTGTGACTGTGTATGTGTGTGTGAGACAGTCACAGAGTTTCAGCGGGATATTGCAGTTGGTGTGCGCAGGAACTCACACTGTCCTGGGTGGAAACATCTTTAACACAATTTTTGTCAAGCATCTTCTTCCTAGCATTGACAGATATACTATTCATGAGAAAGCAGTACAGTCTGGAAATTTCCCTGACACGTTGCTAGGAATAAAGTACATTAGTTTCATCATCTTACATTGAATTCTATCACACACTTCTGTTCTGTAAAAAACAAAGACGTCATTTGTGTAATAATCTTGTGTGAAATTGTGAATTGAGTCATAGAGTTAGAGAGATGTACAGCTCGGAAACAGACCGTTCAGTCCATCTCGTCCGTGCTGACCAGATATCCCAACTCATTATGGTCCTCTTTGTCAGCACAGATTGAGAGGATTCTGTAACCTCTTTACCTGCTGCTGTAGGCCTATGCGAATAAACGTTACCATTGCAGGTATAAGGTTTCAGTAGATCTGTCACTTCCTCCTTAACCAACCTCCCACAAGCTTATACATTCTGGTACAGCTTTCTGGCCTCCACTGTATTTTCCATTAACACTCCAACAAAATTCACTGGCTTATCCTGTTTTCCTCCATTTGGTTTCCCAGTGCTTTCCCTAACCCACAAGCACTGTGATTTCATGTGGCCTACTTTATTGCAATGAAAACACCGGGGCTTTTTAACTTCTCTGTCCCCTTGAGGGTTTCCTTTTTACTCTGTGGTATGTTATCCCTACAATCTTCACCAAGATCTACCTTTCCTTTCCGCATCAGGATTTCTCTTTTCCACATTTTCTGTCGCTCATGGACTGAAACTGATATTGGAAGCCAATCTTTGATATCTGGACAAACGCATGTTCATCATTTTGCCATTTTCACTCTCAGCTCTTCCTCTTGAGATCTCACTCCTTCAGGAAGAGAATTTTTGAACCCCTCCAAAATAATTGTATCTCTAAGAACATCGTAGGTTTGCTCTACTTTTTTAAATATCCTTATCCACCCGCAAAAATTATTTTGTTTGATCCTTTCAAACTCAGTGTAGGTTTGACCGGGGTCCCTCCTTAGATTCCTGGAACGTTGCCTGTAGGCTTCTGGCACAAGCTCCTCTGCACTTGAGCTGGCTTTATTCACCTCCTCGTACTCCCCAGACACCTCCTCTGACAGCTCACTCGCTCTCCCTACATGTTTTGTTTGGATCAACAAAATCCACATGGTCACGGATCACTACATTTGTTTCGCTACCTTTTCAAGTGAGATGGAAAAGGCTTCCACATCCTTCTCATTGAATTTAGACAATAATTGAATATATTTAAACCGTTTCTCACCCGGACTTTGTTTACCATGGGTTTGCGCATTCTCACTAAGTTTACCTTCCGCCTTCATCTCCATCCTTTTAAGCTGACTTTCCTGTCTCAGTGTCACTTTCTGAAGTTTAACCTCCCTCTCTTGCTTCCCTTCCTTTCCTCTCTCGCCTTTCCTTCCTCTTTCTCTCTCTTGCCTCTCTCTTTCTCTGTTTTTCCCTTCTTGTTCTGCTGAAGCGGTTCGTTCTTTTTCTCTTTCCTCTGTTTAAGTTATAATTCAAACTGTTTCATTTCTGCTGCCCTTGCCTTGTCTCTTGCCTCTCACTCAAGCTGCTACATTTTCAATTGAACATGAGCCATCTCTAAAGATTCTGATGGCGTTTCCAGTGAATGTAAACGTTGAGCTACTGCTGTCCTTTCCTCACGGAAGGAGGCAGCTCCAACCCCATCCTGCCATAATTCTATCAGTTTGGTCTTAATTACTTATTGCAAAGCCCCAAGGTCACCTCTTCCACCTGCAGAGAACCTTTGGTGACTGAAAGAGCCATTGTTATCCCAAGCACAGTTTTAGCCAACTGAGTTCAACACCCAGAACAAAAGATTGTAACGCCCACCACCCGCTGAGACCAACAACCCTGATCTCAAATCAAAACTAAGGAACAAATTCCAGATGAGACCCCAATCTGTAATGTACCAGGCCAGAGCCCTCCAAACATTTCAAGAAGGTAGCCCAGACTCTCACTTTGTTAGTTGTTTTCAGCAGGTGTACAGCGGATATTCCAGGAGAGATGCAGTTGACCTCACCACTTAGTTTGAAACAAAATAGAATTTATTTAAAAGATGTCCAAATGAAGCAGACACAAAAGAGAACAGAATACAGAATAACTTAACCTCTCTGAAAACCCAACAGATTATCCCAACTTAATGATGCTGTCCCAATACTTGCAGCAACTCCCATAACCACTCCTTGGTACAAAGGAGAAAATCAAACCCAGGGTGTTACAGGAGAGAAGGTAGATACAGGATCAGTCATGACCTGCTTCTGTGGGTCCAGCAGCTTCAAAAGAAGACTGTTAAAACCCAAACCAAACCAGAGCTCGGAGAACGGGCCACTCCCCCTTCATTGGACAACGGTTTTATTTTGAAAACCTCGAAAACCTGTTGGCTGAGAGAAATCCAAGTTAATGTTTCATTGCCAGTGTTTTTCTCAGAACTGGATCAGAAAGAATAACTCTGATTTTTCATCACAGATGGTGCCAGACCTGATGAGATTTTCCAGCAATTTGATTTGATTTGATTTATTGTTGGCACATGTACCTAAGTGCAGTGAAAAGTTTTGTTTTGTGTTCGGTCCAAGCAGATATACCATGCAAGGATGTACAGATACCAGGGTGATTGAAAAGAGGGAGGCAGACAAAGTTACGTTAACACAGGAGGATACAACAGTAAGACCAACATTAGATTTAAAATTTGAGAGTTCCGTTCACAGTCTAAAAAGAACAGGGAAGATGCTGGTCTTGAACCTGTTTGTAAGTGTGATTAAGCATTTTGCATATTCTGTCTGGTGCAAGGGTTTGGAAGTGATTATATCCAGGCTAGGAGCGATATTTGATGATATTGGCTGCATTTCCAGGAACGAGAAGGGCAGATGCAGTCACCGGACAGGAAGTTGGCTTGTGTGATGGTTTGGGTCTTGTTCACAATTTCCTTATGGTCCAGGGTGGAGAAGTTTCTGGACTGAGTCGTGACGCTCCCAGATGGAATGTTTCCTACGGTGAATTTAAAATGGTTGGTGAGACTCCTAATGGGCGTGCCGAATTTCCCAAGCATCCTGAGGAATCAGGGGTATTATTGTGCCTCCTTGACCCTCACATCTCCGTGGGTGGTCCAGGACAGATTGTTGGTTATCGTCAATCCAAGCAAAGTAACACTGTCGATCATAACCACCTCAGCTTCAGTTTTGGTTTTTGATTTCAAGCTCCCGCAGTTCTTTTACGAAATATTACTTTCCCAGTTCCACAATGGAGTCCTCAGATACCTGTCATTATGAAAAATAGGGAACAGTTTGAGTGATGTATTTTTCATAGAATGGCATACTCATGTATTAACAGGACAAGTTCACAATCCATGACTATCCTTTCAGCTTGGGGTTTTTCTGGTCATAGAGTCATAGACGAATACAGCATGGAAACAGGCCTTTCAGCCGAAACTGCTCCATCCTGACCACGTGCTCATTCCAATTCCCTGTATTTGGTTCATATCCTTCTACACCCATCCCATCCCTATACCTTTTCAAATGAATTTTAAATGTTGCTGTTGTCGCTCTCTCAACCACTTTCTCTGCCAACTCATTCCATTCACTCTCCACATGAAGACGTTGCCCCTCAGGTCCTTCCTTAACCTTTCCCCGTCAACTTCAACTGACACCCTCTAGTTTTCAATTCTCCAACCCTGGGAAAAAGGCTATAAGCTTTCATCCTATCTCTGCTGCTCACGATTTCACACACATCATTCTCCTCCATTCCAAGAAATAAAGTGCTGTCCTGGGTAACCTTTGCATATAGCTCAGGCCTATTAATCCTGGTAATATCTTCATTAATCTTCTTTACACTCCTTCCTTTATTAACTATGTATTTCTGATAACCGGGTCATCAAAACTGTACATAATACTCCAAGTGCGACCTCACAAATGTAACATAATGTCCCAACTCCTATACTTGTTGCTTTGACCGATGTAGGCCAGCATGGTAAATACCTTCTTCACCACCCTGTCTACCTGTGGCAGCATGTTCCAAGGATTATGTACTTGTACTCATGTGTCCCTCTGTTCCACAACACTCCTCAGGACCTTAGTATTTCTGGTATAAGTCCTAACTTGGTTTGACTTTCCCAAGTGCAACACTTCACATTTATCTGTATTGAATTGCATTTTCCAATCCTCAGCCCACTTCCCTCGAATGCTTGGCAACAATTGTTGCTATCAATGATACCTCCGAATTTGGTATCATCTGCAAACTTACTCATCCTTCCTTGTACATTCATTTCCCGATCATTTATAACAAATACCGAAGGTCCCAGCAACGACCCCTGTGGTTCACCACTAGCTACATGACACCAGTCTGAGAAACGACATTCAACAATTACACTCTGCTTGCTCCCATTGAGTAAATTTTGAATCTAGTTAGCTAGCTCTCCCTGTATGCCATGTGACTGACATTCACGATTAACCTGCCAGGCGGGACCTTAACAAAGGCCTTACTAAATTCCATGTAGACAACATCAACTGCCCTACCCTCATCTATCCTCTTGGTGGTGAATTTAAAATTGTAACCCTGCAAAGCCCAGAAATCAAACCCAGGTTAACTACTTGGAAAGTAGCTGTGCTCAAAACACTATGCAACATTGTGCATTGATAGACCTCTGAGTGTTCATTGATGAAGCAGGTGAAGATGGTTAGACCTTGGGTGTTTCCTGACGAGTTCTTGCAGCGATGTCCTGAAGGTCAAATTGCTGACATGAACAATAACAACTGTCTTCCTTCTTGCTAGTTATTGCTGCCACCAGCAGAGAGTTTTGTCTGGATTCTCGTTGAGTGTGGTTTTTGCTTGGCCTCCTACTGTCACACTTGGTCAAATGGTGCCTTCTCCTCTGGAGTTCAACTTCTCTGAACCAAGGCTGTAATCAATGGCCCTTGGAGCACCCAAACTGGCATCAGTAAGCAGGTTATTGCTGACCAGGTATTGCTTGTTAGACCTGTTAATGATACCTTCCTTCCCAATTCCATGTTAGAGAATGGACAGATGAGACATTAATTGACAACATCATATTGACCTCATTTTTCTGTGTAAAACATGCCTGAGTGATTTTTCACATTCTCGGTCCATGCCAGTGCTGTTGCTGCATGAGGACACTTTCGCTCGGCAGGCGGCAACTTTTCGATGTTTAAGTTATCAGGCCCGATGGCCTTTTCAGTATCCAGTGCCTCCTGTCATGCTGTAACATCAGGGAGAGTGAATTGAATTGGCTGGAGACTGGGATCTGTGGACATGGGGACCTCAGGTCGAGGCTGAAATGGATCTACGTCTTGGTCTTTTAGGTTGCAGGTTGTTGCAAATGTTTCAGCTTTATCTTTTGCACTGATGTCCTGGACTCCCCATAACTGAGGGCTTAATTGGTGGAGAGAAGCCTTCTCACCCAGTGGTTTAATTGTCCACCATCTTTTATGACTAAATGTGCCAGAGCGTGGATCTGCTGAACTCAGATGTGATGCAAAAACAGAAATTACTGGTGGAACACAGCAGGTCTGGCAGCATCAGTGGGGAGAAAGCAGAGTTTCATTGGTTGTGTGATCACTCAGCTCTGTCTGTAACTTGTTCCATACAAAAGTCGTTCTGTTTTGTACCTTCACCAGGTTGGAACCTTACATATTGATTTTCAGTGCTGCTGTTTGTATGTGCTGTTGTACTCATCATTGAACCAGTCTGAAGACTTTCCATTCAAATACTCACCCAAATGCCTTTCAATGCTGTAATTGTGCCAGCTTCCACCATAGAGCCATAGGGTCATAAAGCATGGAGACAGACCCTTCGAAGCATGCAGTCCAAGCTGAACATACTCTCAATTTAAACTGGTCCCACTCACCTGCTCCTGACTCATATCCCGCCAATCCCTGCCTATTCACGTATCCATCCAAATGACTTGGTTCCACACGTACATCACGCTCTGCAGGCTGGGAATGCCCCTCCGGTCGCTTTGAAATGTTTCCCCTCTCAGTTTAAACCCATGCCCTCTAGTCATGGACTCTGTTATCCTGGGGGAGACCTTCGCTTTTCACCCTATCCACGCCCCTCATGATTTTATGAACCTCTACAAATTCTTCCTCAGCCACTGACACTCCAGTGAAAGAAAAACCAGGCTATCCAATCTCTCCCTGTAACTCAAACCCTCCAGTCAGATATGTCGGGCAGATCGTCGGTGATTGTCTGTGCAAGGTATAATTCTGATGCTGGAAATGACGCACTGAACTTCATGGACACCTCGTCATGAGTTGGTCGATCTGTTTGAAGCCTGGCCCATTTCACACAGATACAGAGCCACACCACATGATGCAGTGCCCATTAAATGTGTGGCAGGCAGATTGGTGACAATTCCTTTTGTACTGTCCCAGTTCATTCAGCAGGTGGTGCTGCTGAGCCTGTTTGGTGATGGACACTGAAGCCTCCCAGACAGAGTCCATTCTCTGTCCTTTCCACCTGCAATGGTATGTTCGAACAGGGAAATTCGAGGGATGAGGTAATTGATAATCAGCAGAATGTTGCTGTGTCTGTGTTTAACCGGATGCCATGAGGCTTCATGAGGTCAGGCATCAATGATGAGCACTTCCTAGTACCCCCACCCCCCCCTGACTGTATCCCACTGGGCGGCTCCCTCTGCTGGCTCTGTCCTACTAGTGGGAAAGGACCTGCCCTGAGACGCTCATAGTATTGGCTGGGACATTGTCTGGAATGTGGGTTTCCGTGAGCGTGACGATGTTCAATTGTTGCTGGATTAGTCTGTGAGAAA
This sequence comes from Chiloscyllium plagiosum, assembly GCF_037043375.1. NCBI lineage: Eukaryota > Metazoa > Chordata > Chondrichthyes > Orectolobiformes > Hemiscylliidae > Chiloscyllium > Chiloscyllium plagiosum. Next base: position 7,550,613 of record NW_028270178.1, read on the forward strand.
TATAAGGTCAGGTTTAAGTTCTATACAGTAAAGAGTTAACCTCTCTTTATTTCTTTGAATCTTAAAATCAAACCAAACTAAATTATTTTTTCAGTTGAAGATTATTCATTTGAATAATCAGAATGCGCACCTAATTATTGCTAACTTTAGTGACAGTAGTCACCAATGCATTATTGCTCAGTTCAATAACCGCAGAAAGGAGCTGATTCATGTTTAGATGAGTCAGCACATGATCTTTGCACTACCATATACGTCAAAAATATGATTGAAAAGCCCTGAATCTATATATATAATATTGCTGGACCACACTGGCATTTCCAATAAAGAGTGATCGGCTCCTAAATATCTCCAAGTAGCTCCCAAACTGGATCTGGCCAGATTTCAAACATTTCTTTACAACAGACAATTTGGACTCGTGCTTGAACAAGGGGAAATGCATGGACCAGATTGGCCAATGGGCTAGCACAAGACTCAGTGCAATTTTCACCATTAATGCAAATGAGCTGCCAATAACCGTGATTTGTAAGTTTGTCCATGTTGATGACATCGAGTGTGCCACATAAGCATCATAATTCTCCTGTTTGGAGCAGATCATTATTGAAGGTGTTAGAAAAGTGATGGATTACATTGCACCTTGCATTGAATCACTCATCAACAATATCCCACGCATGTCAGCTCCACAATCCCAGTGTCCAAATAGAATTGTGCATCTAATTGGTGGTGGCATGGTAGCACAGTGGTTAGCACTGCTGCCTCACAGCGCCAGAGACCCGGGTTCAATTCCCGCCTCAGGCGACTGACTGTGTGGAGTTCGCACGTTCTCCCCGTGTCTGCGTGGGTTTCCTTCGGGTGCTCCGATTTCCTCCCACAGTCAAAAGATGTGCAAGGCTAGGTGAATTGACCATGCTAAATTGTCCGTAGTGTGAGGTAAGGGGTAAATGTAGGGGTATGGGTGGGTTGCGCTTCGACGGGTCGGTGTGAACTTATTGGGCCGAAAGGCCTGTTTCCACACTGTAATATAATCTAATCTACATTGCTGGCCAGCATGATCCCAACTAGCATTATTGTGTGTGAGTCAAACTTGAAATTTTTATGAAGATGTTTTCAATATTATATTTATCATTAATAGCAAAGTGTAATCATTGAAGATCATAAATGCTTTGAATAGCCACTTGATTGTGCCATAAACACATCCAACCATTTGTTGAGTTCAATTTTTAGAGGGAAATCTTATGAAAACATAGTGCTCAAATGGTGCGTCTGGTTAGCGCACCCAGGATCAAATTATTATTTAGCTTAAGAACTCTGAAAATATCCAATTATTTTTCCTTTGAATACAAATATTCCACACCTAATTGTCTTCATGACAATAATTTAACTATGTTTCCAAATATTCCAGATACGAGGTCACATTAAATTGGTTCGATCTGGCTCACATGTGAGTAATCTGGGATAAGAATCTCAGTGCCCGTGTGATGCCTCTGAAAGACTGACAGATTGTTCCAACAGCATATCCCTTCAGCTCTTCACAACAAGCAAGTTGCTGCCTGCACCCAACCAGTTTATACTCACAAAACCTTAAACCCACAGTCCAGCAGGTCTGAAGACCTCCTCGTGGGTCTGCTCCTGGGCCTGGCCAAACTGGCCATTAACAGGTCCAGGCAGCGGGCCGTGGAGGGGGTCGTTAGGGCCGACTGCCTGCCCCTCTTCCACGGTTATGTTAGAGCCCGGGTGTCCTTGGAGAAGGAGCACGCGGTGTCGACCAACACCCTGGAGTTGTTCAGGGAGAGGTGGGCGCCGCAGGGAGTGGAGTGCATCATTTCTCCCTCCAATTCTATTTTGATTTAGTCCCTACCCTCCCCTTCACTGTTTTGATCACACAGCACTGCCCTTTGATGTTAAGGGCAGTGTTTGTCACTGGCCACCCGGGTGTTTTCCTATCTTCCTGGTGGTGGAAATTGAATAAAGATTGGTGCACTTTGTGCCTTCCACTGTGTCTCACACCTGCACACACACACCATGGGTTCTGGGGATAAAATAAGCACTAAAAAAAAGAATAAAGAGAAAAAGAAAAAAAAAAAACACAGTCCACTATTAGTCATGATTGGACAACATTTTTAATTAATCCTAATCCATTCATGGGCATCACTGCCTGGGCCAGCATTTATTGCTCATTTCTTGTGGCTGTTCAGAATGTGTTGCTGAGCTGCTTTCTTGAACTGTTGTTGTCTGTGTGCTGCACACAGAATTACAACACTGTTATGAATGGCTGAGAAGCAGAATGGTGATATATTTCCAAATCATGATGATGATTGACTTTTAAGGGAATTTGTAGTGCATGATAATTCCATGCATCTGCTGCTCATGTCCTTCTAGATTATTGTGGGTTTGGAAGGGTTCGTTTGAGGAACTTTGCGTGCAATTCTGGTCTCCTTCCTATCGGAAAAATGTTGTGAAACTTGAAAGGGTTCAGAAAAGATTTACAAGGATGTTGCCAGGTTTGGAGGATTTGAGCTATCGGGAGAGGCTGAACAAGCTGGAGCTGTTTCCCTGGAGCATCAGAGGCTGAGGGGTGACCTCATGGAGGTTTATAAAATTATGAGGAGCATAGATAGGGTAAATAGGCAAAGTCTTTTCCCTGGGGTCGGGGAGTCCAGAACTAGGTTAGATTTAGGTTGAGAGGGGAAAGATACAAAAGAGACCTAAACGGCAACCTTTTCACACAGAAGGTGGTACGTGTACAGAATGAGCTGCCAGAGGAAGTGGCGGAGGCTGGTGCAATTTCAACATTTAAGAGGTATTTGGATGGGTGTATGAATAGGAAGGGTTTGGAGGGATATGGTCCGGTTACTGGCAGTTGGGACCAGATTGGGTTGGGATGTCTGGTCGGCATGGACAGTTTGGACCGAATGGTCTGTTTCAATGCTGTCCATCTCTCTGACTCTATGACTTTGGTGAATTTCTGCAATGCATCGAGTAGTTGGTACATTTTGCTGCTACTGAGAGTCAGTGGTGGATATAAGATAGTTGTAGTGGCCATCAAGTTAACTAGGAGAAAGTGAGGACTGCAGATGCTGGAGATCAGAGCTGAAAAATGTGGTGCTGGAAAAGCGGAGGAGGTCAGGCAGCATCCAAGGTGCAGGAGAATCGACGTTTCGGAGATAAGCCCTTCTCCTGCTCCTTGGATGCTGCCAGACCTGATGCGCTTTTCCAGAACCACATTTTTCAGCTCCATCAAGTTAACTGTTTTAGCATATGGGCCGTGTCCTGGCAGGTGCGACTAGATTGGGTTGGGATATCTGGTTGGCATGGACGAGTTGGACAGAAGGGTCTGTTTCCATGCTGTACATCTCTATGACTCTGTGACTCTATGACTTTGGTGAATTTCTGCAATGAATCTTCAGTTGGTACATTTTGCTGCGACTGAGAGTCAGTGGTGGAAATAAAATGGCGATGTTGACCATCAAGTGAACTGTTTTATCCCGGAGAGTGTCGAGCTTCTTGAATGCTGTTGCAGCTTCACTCATCGTGGCAAATGGGAAATGTTCCACCACACTCCTGACTTGGACCTTGCAAATGGTGGACAGATGGAAGTCAGGAAGTGAGTTATTGCCTGCAGTATTCCTAGCTTCTGCCCTGCCTTGTCACCACTATATTTAAATGGATGGTCCAGTTCAGTTACTGGTTAATGGCCATCTCAAGATGGTGATAGTTGAGGAATCAGCAACGGTAACCCCATTGAATATCAAAGGATGATTGTTTGACTCGTGTTGTTAGAGTTGATCTTTGTCTGGCATTTATGTGTCATGTATGCTATTTGCCACTTTTCATCCCAAGCCTGCATATTGTCCAGGTATCAAGGCATTTGGGTATGGAGTGCTTCAGTATCTGAGTAGTCACAAATGCTGCTGAACACAGTGTAATTATTAGCTAATATCCCCATGTCTGACCCTCTGAGGCAGGAAGTCCACTGATGAAATTACTGAAGGTGGTCAGGCCTAAGACACTCCTTTCAGGAACTCCTGCAGAGATTCCCTGCAGCTGTGATGACTGACCTCAAAGAACCAGAACTTTCTTCTTTTCTGCTGGGGATGACTCCACCCAGTGAAGAGCTTCCCCTGATTTCCATTGCCTCCAGTTTTGCTCAGGTTCCTTAAAGCCATACCAGGCCAAACACAGCCTTGATGTTAATTACAGTCAGCCTCACCCCACCTCTGGAATCCAGCTCTTTCTGTCCATGTTTGGACTGAGGCTGTAATGAGGTCAGGAGCTGAGTGGTTACACTGAGCAGGTTGTTAGTGTGTAGGCACGGCTTCATAGCCATGTTGATGAAGCTTTCATTCACATTTTCATGATCGATATCATATTGGTGGGGTGCGAATTCGCCGGGTTGGCTTTGCCCTGTTATTTTTGCACAACACATACCTGAGCACATTTCCACTCTCTCAGGAAGATGTCAGTGCTGTAGCTCAGCAGGAACTGCTTTCCCAGTGATGCAGCATGTTCGGGAGCACATGTCATCTGTCCCATTGCTGGAATCTTGTCAAGGCCCCAGCCTTTACTCACAAGAGGAGGTCAAGATGGATCAACCCATCAGCATTTCGGTCTGAAGACTTTTGCAAATGGGTTTAGCCTTATATTTGCATTGATTTATTGGGCTCTCCCATTGTTGATTATTGCAGATATATGTAGAGCCTCCTCTCAATGACTTGTTTAATTGTTCACGTTCATTCAAGACTGGATGCGATGGGACTACAGAGATTTTTTCTGACATGTTGGTTGTCGAATTTCTTAGTTCTGTCTGTCACATCAGGCTCATGCATGTGGCGAATGTGTTGGTGAAGACCATAATTTGAAAGTCATTGTGAAGCAGGTGGAGAATGGTGACGTAATTCTGTGAGCGTCCACATTTTAGGAAGTTATCCCATAATCCCTAACAGTGCACAGAGTTGAAGACTTGAAGGTCGAAGAAGGCCATGTACAGAGATTACTGCTGTTCTCTGAACTCTGCTTGAATTTATCACACTGAAAATCCTGGCCATTCAGTCTCTTGATGGGCTGAAGCTGCCCTGAGACTCGGAAGGAGATCTTCAGCCACTGGGAGGAGGGACTGAGGAGGATTCTCACAATGACCTTTTTCAGAGCGGACAGTGGGAAATTTCTCTGTACGGTTGCACCTGTCTCCTTTTTTGAAGATGGTCACAGTAGTGGCGTCTCTGAGATTTCTGAGCATGCTCCCTTCATTCCAGTAAATGATGGTGAGGTGGATTCATGACAAGAATGACTCTCCGCCATATTTTAGTCCTTCACTGGGGAGTCGATCTGTGCTGGTAGGCTTGTTGCTGTTCTGTTGCTGGTTTTGTCCTCAGGGTTGGTTGGAGGTTTGCTGAGATAGCAGTGGGTAGTGTGACTCAGGAACACTTGTGCTAAAGGCTGTGAATTGGTGGAGGAGGCCCTCGAAGTGGTCTCTCCAGCGAGTGCTGAGTGCCTCTTGGTCTTTGATGAGGGAGTCTCTGTGCTTGGCTCTCAGTGGGGTCACTCCCTGGGTACTCGGGCTGTAGGTGGATTTGATTGAGCTGAAGAATCCGTACACATTGTGGCTGTCAATGAGTCACGGACTCTCCTGCTGACTTTCTCTACCCACTATCTACTCTTTAGGTCACAGCTACTTTGTTTCACCTCGGCCTTCAGTTGCATCTCTGCTTGTTTCCATTTGCTGGAGTTATGGTGGAGCTGCCGTTTCAGGACTACCTCACCTTTGCAGTCTTGGAGATCTTGGATCTCCTGATTATCCTCACTGAGCCAATCTTGGGGTTTCCTGGTCGAGAGGCCAAGGGTCTCCACACAGTTGCTGACTGGGAAGGGGTTTAGGGTGGATCAGATGTTGTGGGCACTCTGTGACTCAGGTATCTTGGTCACCATCATGTCGGCTGTGAGGCCCTGCCTGAGAAACACTTCCATCAGCGGGATAGCGATAGTTTGAGGATGGTGTGGAATGAGTCTTCTGTCTCCTGCATTGTGTCTAGAAGTGGCCTTTCTCCTGCCAGTCATATCCCACTCACAGCGACGATGTCAGTGTTGTGATGCTGGGCAATGGCAGCAGTGAATTATTCAGGTCTATTGGTGTTAATGTTATCCATCAGGTTCCGGATTTTCCAGCTCGCAGATTGATTTGCGCGTGGGGCAGCGTTGAGATGGAAGCTGCCTGTTTGTGTATCCCTTTAATTTGGAGTGTTCCCTGCACACCAACCACCACATGGTCCCAATGGAATGAGGTCTGGAGCCAATGGCAGTGAAAGTCCGAGAGAACTGAAGACCAGGCTCTGCTTCAGGACGCTGCTGGGTTTCTTTGAACAGGGATGAGATAGACAGTGTTTCTGTTATCTGAAATTTATTTGGGGGAACAAGCAACTAAAGATGAAGCTGACTAGCTAATTGTTCCTTCTGGTTGAAATGCTGTGTTCTGAGTTCAAAGAGTCTTTAATTGTCTTTATCAAGGAATGTTTGATAAATCTTCTCAACACTCTAATGTCTGTGCATGTTGAGTCTGCCAAGACCATGCAAGTATCTCTGTGTGTCATGGACATTGCCTATAAGGTACAAAACACAAAATTCGAGTTGACATCAATAGTCCATGTGTGTATTTTTTATTTTTCACACCAAGAAAAAAGAAATCCATTGGACAATATTACTGTTTTTATTTCAGAAAGACATCAAGTGCTGAATTTTGTTATTATGCGTGTGTGTATGTGTCTGTGATCATGTAAAGAGATGACTACTTATACTTCTTTATTACTGATGTCTAGTTTATATATCTTTCTTATTTCAGCCTGACACAGACAGATGTTTAATTCACCAAATGTACACTTTCCCAGTTTTGCACACCTGCCATGGCCCTTATCTAATGGTCCTTCCTTGTGCTTCTTCATCACCCTGAATTACATCCACCTACAGTTCCGCCATTTACACCTACCCAATAACAAAGTCACTGAATCTCCATCCATGCTTCTCCCCGTTGGAGAGTTCCAGTAGACTAGAGGTGGACAAATACATAAAAGAATCTGCCCAGAATATTGCTCCAAAGCAAAGTGAGAACCTGCAGGAGATGTCACATTGCACATTGAACAGAAGAGATATAAAGAATTAATGTTTGTGGTTGTGGTGGCAATCAAGGAACTGCTTTGTTCTGGAGAATGTCAGTCCTCTTGAGTGTTGTTGGAGGTGCACTCATTCCAAGCAAATGGAGAGTGATCCATCATGCTCCCACCTTGGAGATGATGGCCAGGCTCTGGCAGATAGGGGTGTCAGGAGGTGAGTTACTCTCTGCAGGATTCCGAGCACCTGAACTGCTCTTGGAGCAACATTAATTGTATCAATGCACCTGTTCAGTTTCTAGTCAATGGTAACTGTCAGGTTGTTGATAATAAAGAATTTAATAGCGACAATGCTATTGAAGCACAGTGATCAAGAGGTGGATTCTCTCCTGACTGTACTCGTGTGGTGTGAACATTATTTGCTATTTATCAGCCCAATCTTGCATATTGTCCTGGTCTTGCACCATTTGGACATGGACTGCGTCAGGAATTGAACAGTCCTTGAAAGTAGACTCGCAGGTAGATAGGAAGGTAAAGAAGGCGTTTGGTGTGTTTTCCTTTATTGGTCAAAGCACTGAATATGGGGGTTGGGGGGTCATGTTGAGCTGTATATGACATTAGTTAGGCTACTTTTAGAATTTTGCATACAATTCGGAAGTATTTTGTGAAACTTGAAAGGGTTCAGAAAAGATTTACAAGGATGTTGCCAGGATTGGAGGACTTGAGCAATAGGGAGAGGCTGAATAGGCTGGGGCTGCTTTGGCTGATGCATCAGAAACTGAGGGGTGACATTATAGAAGTTTATAACATCATGAGGGGCTTGGATAAGCTAAACAGACAGGATCTTTTCCCTGGAGTGCGGGAGTGCAGAACTAGAGGATACAGGGGTTAGGACGAGAGGGGAAAGATACAAAGGGGACCTAAGGAACAAATATTTCATGAAAAGAGTGGTGCATCTATGGAATAAGCTGTCACAGGATGTGGGGGGACTGTTACCATTGCAGCATTTAAAATAAATCTGGATGGGTATATGAATAGGATGGGTTGAAGAGATATGGGCCAAGTGCTGGCAAATGGAACTAGATTATGTTAAGCTATCTGGTCGGCATGGACGAGTTTCACGAAATGATATGCTTCCGTGCTGGAAGTCTCTATACTCTATCACTCACAATTGTGCTGTATGTTTTACAATCATTAGTGAGTGTCCGACTTGATGGAACAAAGGTGATTCATGAAGCAACTGAAGATGGTTGGGCCAATGACACTACCTTGATGAAGGGTAAGACTCCTTGATGCCATATTCAGTCAAATGTTACCCTTGTGTCAAGTTTAGTCACTCTCACCTCACCTCTGGAATCCCTCTCTTTTACTATGCCTGCACCAAACGTTTTTATGAGGTCAGGAGGCAAGTGACCCTTGGTTGAAACCATACTAACCGCCTTTGAACATGTCCTAACTTTGGAATTATCGCTTAATAGCGAACCTTTCCATCACTTTGGTAACCCTGGAGAGTCGACAAATAAGGTGGCAAATGGTTAGGTTGAGGATTTCCTGCTAATGATACTTAGAGTCTAAGAGATGTACAGCACAGAAGCAGACCCTGCAGTCCAAGTCGTCCATGTTGCCGTCCAGATATCCCAACGTAATCTAGTCCCATTTGCCTGCACTTGTCCAGCATATACCTCCAAAACCTTCCTCTTCATATATCCATTCAGATGTCTTTTGAATACTGTACGTGTACCAGAATTGTATGAAATATTCCAATAGTGGCTAAACCAATGTCCCGCACAGCCACAACATGACCTCACCACTTTTATACACAAGGCTCCGAACAATAAAAGAAAGCATAACAATCGCCTTCTTTACTATCCTATCCTATCCATTTGTGACTCTATTTTCCAGGAACTATGAACCTGCACTCCAAGGTCTTTTTGTTCACCAACACTCCATAAGACATAACCATTAAGAGTATAAGTCCTGCTATGATTTCTTTTCCAAAATCCAGCACCCCATATCTATCTAAATTAAACTCAAACTGCCACTCCTCAGCCCGTTGTCCCGTGCATTCAAGATCCATTTGTACACTGAGGTAATCATCTTCGCTGTCCACTACACCTCCAACTTTGGTGCCATCTGCAAACTTACTAAATATACCCCCTACGTTCACATCCATATCATTTATATAAATGATGAAAAGTAGTGGAATGAGTATCGATCTCTGTGGCACACCGCTGGTCACAGGCCTCTAGTCTGAAAAGCAGCACTGTCCCAACACCATCTATCTTCTGCCTTCAAGTCAGCTCTGTAACCAAATGGCGAGTTCTCCTTGTATTCCATGTGACCCAACCTGGCTGACAAGTCTACCACGGGGAACCTTGTAAAATGTCTTACTGAAGTCCTTATAGATCACATCCACTGCTTTGCACTCATCAGTCCTCTTTGTGATTTCTTCAGAAAACTCAATCAAGTTTGTGAGACATGATTTCCCACTCATCAAGCCATGCTAACTATCTTGCCTTTCCAAATACATGTAAATCCTATCCCTCAGGATTCCCTCCAACAACTCGCCCATCTTGGGAAATTTTCCCCATTGCCAGATAAAAACCAGTGCTCTAGCTATCCTGGAACAGCTTGGTTCTGAGCAGCATTGTGGAAGAGAGATGCAAAAATGCAATATGTATCATTGACTCCTGCCCCAATAAAGTTTCATTGCATCAAATCAAACATGGGCCAGGGCACCTCCTATCGATTCTAATGACCTTCACCCACAACTTGCCTCCCTGATGACACATCTTTAAGTGGAAACACTTCGAGGAAGCACTGAGAGAGAAACGACAAAGACAGCGCAAAGGAATCTCTCTTTCTATCTCTCACACGATCTCTCTCTCTCAGAAGTCCTCCTGACTCTTCTGCTGAGAAAACATCAGGAAGACAGTGGAGCACTTTCATCCTCCGACTACCTGCAAACAGTTCCTGTCTGTATCCTCCTAAAGTCTGCTTTGATTGTCTTCCCTGTTCACTGCCTCCCTGTTCAATTTGCATGTCATCTGCAAAATTGGAAGTTATGTCTTAAGAACCCACGTGTCGTGGTTATACTGAGGTCAGGCAGGTGGACCTCAGAGAATATGAGTCCCATGATTGGGGTTGTTAATCTGGTACAAGCAGGGAGCCCTAGCTGACAGATAAAAGAAAACGAGTGTCAGGTGTCCTGAAGCTCTGAGACCTGGTTCTGAGGGAAAAGGAGCAGTGTCACCTACTTGCCCCATGTAAATAAAAGGTGGCGTGATGATGGGATATCAGTCTGTGTGGAGTTATTTTACAAAGTCCTGTAAAATTCTGAATATAAGCTGCCACCAGTAAGTCTCAGCTGCCAGGAGCACATGTTGGGATATTGTGTCTGTGATGATTGTGAAGTTATTTTAAAGGATCGATCCTGCGATGCCAGTGCCACTAACCTTAACCTTGTATTATAATTTATCACAGAGCTCCGCAGGAATAAGGGAAAGAATATGATAGACCTTTCAAATATAGAGAAAGTCTAATTTGAAGACGCTGAACCTTTCTTATATAATGTCCATAATTCTCAAGAATCAGCAGAAGCATTGTTCTCCAATCTCTGTTCAGATCAGTTTTTCCCATCTAGATGTTGAACTTGGAATGGTTTGAACCATATAATCTCCACTGCTCCCATTTCCTGTACTTTTTTTTATTTCTTGTATCTCAATCTTCATGAAATCTCCACTGAAATATGCTCTGGTGAATATTTCCAGGATGTGAACAGAGGGACACAGAAGGAAACACTCTAGTTCCAGAGAGCTTTTCAATGATAGAGAGAGGGGAGAGAGAGAGAGGGAGAGGGAGAGGGAGAGAGAGAGGGACACGGCTGGTGGCAAGTTGAACCCAACGATCGCCTTGCTTCTCGACATCTCACATCAGTCGTACAACCAATTGTGTTAACGGATTATGACTTATGACATTATGATTGAGGGGGTGGCAGTTATACAGTTACAAATCACCGTTAGGCCTCAGACATAGTCTTGAGGGACTCCAGCAGTGACGTTCTGGAGATTAAATGGCTGTCCTCCAACAAACACACCAGTCACATGTCGCCCAGACCAGGTACAGACAGTCAATTTCTTTCCGTAAAGGACATTAGGGAAACAATGGGTTTTTAAAACAATTTACAATGGTTTCATGGTCTGTATTAGAGACATAATTCCAATTATTTATTCAACTGAAGTTCCGGAATCCATCCTGATAAGACTTGTCAGAGGTGGTACTGCAGATGTTGGAGATTAGAGTCAAGATTAGAGTGGGTCATCAGGACGAAGGGCTTTTGCCAGGATCTTCGATTTTCCTGCTCCTCGGATGCTGCCTGACCTGCCGTGTTCTTCCAGCACCACTCTAATCATGATAAGATGACCTGAGCCCATCATAATACTTTGGAAGTATCTGAATATTTAGAACCCAAACGTGATACTTTTGTTCCAATAACCAAAATAAGGGTTTTCTGTTTTGTTATTTAACATTGAATGTAATATTAATTTGTCATTATTTGGTTTCTGGAAAATGGGAACGTAGACATAATGGGGCTGAAAATTGCATTTAATTGGATTGACTGTGAACAATTGTGAGACCATTTCGGTTACCTCTGATTGAGATGGGTTCGTGTATTTGTTCAGTGGGAAGCCTGAAGGAATCATGGATGTGCCGAGTGAACTGTTTTCCTGTGCAAAGGAATGTATTAAGTAGAAAGGTAGAAGAATAATTTACATGTGTTATGTGTGTGCTTGAATATGTGTGTGTGAAATGCCTCATTCTTCCACATTATGAGTGTTCTATGAAGAATTCTTCCTCTCACTTAGCCTTAAAGGACGTTGGAATGTTTTGATCCTCCAGTGCTCTGGTTTCCTGCCAAAATCCAAAGATGTGCAGGTTAGGTAAATTGACCAAGCTAAATTGCCCATAGTGTTCAAGTATGAGTAAGTTGGGACATTCGTTGGGGCTAGGTGTAGAGCAATGGGGTGAAGGAGTGGGCCTAGGTGGGTTGGCCTTCGGAGGGTCGTTGTGGACTTATTGGGCAGAAAGGCCTGTTTCCACATTGTCGGGGATTCTATTCTCTCCTGTAGTTTTGGCGAGTGTAAAAGTGGACAAGTCCTGAGGTCTGCAGGAGCCGTAACGAACGAGATGACGATGGAAATTATAAGTACTGTGATCAAATGTTTAATTCCTCTTCAGCTACCCGATTAGTCAGAGGACTTCAGCACAGCTGATGTGTTTCCACTTTTCAAGAAGGGTGGTGGAGATTCACTGCGAATTACACGTCAGTGATTCCCAGTGCACGGGAAACTATTAGAGAAAATTCTGAAGGAGAGAATTGATCTCCATTTTGAGAGGCAAGGCTAGATCAGTCACTGTGGCTTTGTTACAGGGATGAAATGGCTTACAAATCTGGTGGAGTTTTTCGAGTAGTTGACCGTGTCTGGAGATGAGGGTAGGGCAACTGGTGAGGGTAGGGTATATGGTTTTCAGCAAGGTATTTGACAAGGCAGCACATGGGAGATTAATAACTAAGGTAAAAGCACATGGCATACAAAATTAATTAATTAGCAAATTGGTTCCAAAAGTGGCTCTGTCAGAGGAGGCAGAGGGTGTTGATCGAAGGCTGGATGTGTAATTGGAGACTGGTGTTCAGTGCAGTGGTATACCACTGGGATGGATGTTGTGTCCCTTACTGTTGGTGATATTCATAAATAATAATGAAGAGTGCGTGTTTGTGCATGTACATGCGCCCATGTGTATGTGTGTCTGTTGTGTCTGTATCTGAGTCAGTATGTGTGTTTGTGTGTGTGTGTCGCAGTGTGTTGTGTGTGTGTGCGAATGTGTGTGCTGTAGGGAATGAGGGTGGGTGGGGATGATAAATAAGTTTGCGATGACAAAAATATTGATCGGATGTTTGACAGTGAGGAAAATATTCTTAGGTGACAAACAGAAATAGTTAGGTTGGTCACATGGGCAGATCAATGGCAGGTGGAATTTAACCCTGATAAACCTGTAGGTGATACACGTTGTCACAAGTTTCAAGACAAGGCAGTACTCAATGAATGGTATGACATTAGAAAGGGCAAAGGAACCAAAATATCTTGTGGAGCTTGTTAACAGATCTCTAAAGGTAGTAGGACAGGTCAGTAGGGTAGTTCAGAAGTCGTATATGATATGTGCCTTTACCATTCCAGACATCAGAGCAGGGAGGTCCTGTTGGAGTGAAACTTTATATCCTGTTGCAGGCCCTCTTGGTCCTGGGACTCGACAAAAGAATGACTAGGAGTACAATCTGTTTAAAGCAAGTTTACCAGTTTAATAAATTAATAAATAGAAGTAGCCTGGGGTACATTTGCCAGGCAACATGGAGGTTAAAAGTTTCTGTGTTCCGTAGAGAAATGGTGCAAATACATTTACGTTTTTTTTTAATAGATAGTACAGCCTTAATTACAAGAAAAGACCAATCATATCTAATAAGGTGAAATGATTGACAACAGGCTAATCCAATGATATTTCAAGGGAAACAGATTGTTATGTGCATGTTTACTAGTTCAAGGTTACCTCAAAGACGAAATCACTGTCTTATAATTCATATTATGAAAATCCATTATAATCTCTTATCTTCTATTTAGCTTAACTCAACAAAACAGCAGCACAAGTTCACAGAGTCAAGTTCATACTTTCAGACATTATGTTGTGTTATTTTAAATTGAAAAGCCATTTCGTGGTTAATAAAAATCTACGTATCCTTGTTGCAACTGATAACAGCCTAAATTCAAATTATAGATCCTCATTCCCTGCGTTGGTCATTCTATGACCACACCATAAAGGCATGGACCAAATTAATCCAATTCGGTGGCAGTGAAAGACTGCAATCCTTTCTCTTCCTCTGAAGAGGAATCAAGGACAGGCGATGATGCTTCCTCATCATCATAAAAGTGAGAAGAAGCATTTTCTGGGTGCAACCAATGTTGTCAATAGAAATTAATATTTTAGCAATAATACACTTATCAATAGCAATGCTAACAAAATGAGCAAATGAACAATAGCAGCATACATAGCCATATTGATAAACCATAAACCAAAACCCCAATCTCCCCACCCTGCATCTTCATTCATTTGGTTGACAGAAATGCGGATGATATCTGTATGTCCAATAATGTTTTCGATAAAGTTAGTGACCCCCATGATGCACTTCCCTTTGACTATGACACAAACGCCACCTTCCTTCACAATAATGTAATCGAGAGCATAGCAGGTTTTGTTGGGTAAATAGGCACAATTCTGAAAGTAAGACCCTTATTTCTATTAGGCAGCAGTTGTCTCATTTCATGAAATTGTGGGTCCACAAATATTTTGATGATTAATAACTCCTGAAGTCCCTCTAACGGAAAGAACACTAAGTGCTGCATATGTTAATGAGTGAGTTTTACTATTTGATAGAAGCTTTGGATCCTTCCATTCTGCTCAAAAGTCAGAAGAAACTGAAAGTTTGACACGGGAATTTGAATCTCGGTGCCAGGTAATTGGACAGGGAACAGGAGTTGGAAATGATGCTTCTACAGATACAACACGTGGAGTACTTGCTATATTCAGGACAAGATACCTTCCTATAACTGAATAATAATATCCAGGTTAAGTATAGATAATGGAGGGATCTTCCCAATAAAAAGCGGGCCTATCTTTGTGACCTCCTGAGGTACCTGGGTAATCCTTGATTACATAGTTTGGTCCAAACATAAAGGCTGGAAATTATTCAGTCTAATGAGGTGGGTCTCTTGATAAGAATCGTGGTCGACCTCGCAGAATGGTTCTACCCATCCAATAACTGGGAAGATATTAGTGCAATTAGGTGTATCGTAATGAAGTTGGTTGTGGCAAACCACCCCACAAAGGGTTTGAATGCCAGAGGTAAAAGAGACACATTCCCTCCTTCAGGGAAATAGTGACAACTGATAAATATAGGCATAGCACAGGGGATACTTTTAGGGAATTTTACACTCCAATCCGTGCACACCCATCCCTTACTGTTGTAGCAATTTGAATAGGATATAGCGGATTTATTGGAGGATGTCCATAATCCTGTAAATACTTTAGAATTATTCGTACCCCCATGTTAGGATTTGGAAGGATAAATGAGGTCAGGGAGTGTATTGCTGAAGTAAAGGCGTAACTTCAAACTCTCCAAATATGTTATTATGAGTTTCGATGAACAAATTGTTAGTGAAGGATAGCATCCCACCTTTCCTCTTTTACTACATGATCTATCTGAAAGGGGCATGGCTCAGTAGAGATGCCCATTGTACAAATGAAATTAAACTGACGTACAACATCTTTAGACGATAAAGACCATTTAGATTTGTTCTGTAAATGAACTGGTCAACCTTTTTGATGCAGTTGACCACTGCATTAATCATTCTTGGTAACATTCAGTCTCTTGGCACACAAGGACATCTTCCTGGCAGAGATGGTACACAGTCTCTGGTTGCTCAGGATCGCACTGGTAAACTGTCCCTTCTTGTGCTCCAAATCTGGCAATGGCAAGTCCATGCAGCCGAGCAAGTGCGATCTATAATATCTCTCCCCTTCCACCCCCATTTGCAAGTGGCTTGTCGAATGAGCTTGCAATGTGGGAGATGAACTCAGGCAGAACGTTCGGTGACCGAAGCAACAGTTGGGGTGGTGAGGAGGACCTAGAAGGTCCTTCCCATTAGCGTAGGAGGCCGTGGAGTGTCCATTGTAATAAAGTATAAACCATTCCCTCCTTGTATATAAGTGTATACAATATACACATCCTCAATTAAAATATGTAGCAGCAAAGCAGTAACACAAACTAATGTAGTAGGACTCACCTATATTCTGGTTTGAATATCGCGGGAGTCCCCTATTTGAGGCCATAATTTGCCCCCTTCAGCAGGCTAGAAGTCCTAAGAGCAATTTTGAAATAAATAATTCTCAAACTAATCAAACTCATGTAGCCCGCTTGAGTAAATATATAGCCCACACTGGCAAAAAGCTCATTCTTTCTAAACTTTGCACTCGAGATTCCCTTCCTACCCATTATTTTCTTACTTTATATGGAGGAGCCCTGGCATGGGCGAATTAAACAATCTTATTTTTATAAAGCCAGCTTTGCTAAGAGGTAATAGTCTTCGAAGTTTTGCTGCGAAAAACATTAACATTACCTAAAATTTTGATTAGTTCCGCAATATATTGTATTCTCTTTAAAAACATACGCCAACTTCGTGCCCAATCGAATGGCCCGACCTACAGCTGTAGTTAACAGTATTTAGAATTAAGTGTAGCAACCAGATGGTCATTTTGAACAGAAAAGTTGGCGATGAGTAGCTGGTTGGCAATGATGTCCCCAAATTATAGTAACATGACACAAAGCTTTCAAACCACACTGACATTTTCTAATATTGAGCTAACCTTGAATTTGGACATTGGCACAGTCTTAAAATTATAAACCATTACTGTTCACTATCAAATGTCTAATTGAAGGTAATAGTTCAGCCGGACATTCCTCCTTACATCTAACAGCCCCGTCCAAAGATAAATCAAATCAACTAGTGCGCATTCAGATAAGCTGCATACGCAAAGCAAAGACATTTAGTCTTAGTGTCTATGTATGAACTCAAATCACTTGATAATTCAGTCAGTAGTATATTTTAATATAAAGTGCCTGTATCATTTCAGAAATGGTCATTTGAAAATTACTTCCAAATTTATAAACAATATGGAAAATGATTCAAACAGTAAACCTGCTTACAGTGAGTAAGCAATAGATAAATCAACCTTTACATTGTGAATTGGCACTGAACAGATAGTCTCATTCCCCGGTGATATCTGTACCTTACCCAGAGCAGGCATACCCGTCCTTATTCTGTGTCTAACCGGGTTTTGCTGGGGACCCAATGGGATCAGAAGTTTGCGGTGAAAGCCGGCCTACTTGGCAGCTGCATATACTTACCCACTACTTTAGAAATAGTATCAGCTTTATTGGCATGAGCTAATCATCCTGAAAAGTGTCAGATTGATTGGACAAAATAGCATTACTATAACACTGCCCCCTTGGGGGGTTACAAATCTTCAATGTTTTTCCCACAAAACTCCAACATCGAGGATCATTTTAAAAGCACAATGAAGAGTCAGTGTATATTTGTAGATTTTCCTTTTGATAGGATGAAAGCATGCCGATTCCCAACATCAGTTCCGAGCTACCATTAAAAACTTATTACTCCGCACTGGTCACATTTCAACAGTTAAAGCAAGAGCCAGGCGGATGTCCCTGGGAGATTTTGCTTTCTTGTTCCTAGTCTCAAAGGTGAACTTCTGGGAATTGCCTGACGCAATTTTCGGGAAAAAGTTGTCCAGCAGTGGTCGTCGGGTACGTACATGAGGTAGGTTCCGCCCCCAGTGGTTATCCTGGTTCCTATCAACCATATCAGGACTGGCATATGGCTTTTGGGATCGTCAGGGCGCTGGATACAATTTGGTTTACCTGTAACTTGCATCATGGTTCAATCCCCCAATCACATGCAGAATGTCTTCAACTGGACAATATTCCATTATTTAATTAAGACTAAATTGATGCAGCCATGTTTTAAGTTAGCCATGAGGCAATAGACAGGTCACTGACAATGTGCAATGGAGTTAAAACAAGTGGCCCTGCCCATGAAATTTAATTGGGGCGAATACAACTGATTATTATAAATATTATCAAGTATTATAATAAAGTAATGAACAAATGAATCATTATCTGCAATTCAGTGTAGGAACCTAACTAAAACATTTTTAAAAACTGTATTCTACTGCTTTATCCTTGTTATTGCATCATTCTCTTCCCTTCTGCAGTTGATCTCCTCGCCTCTATTTTAATTTTAATCTTATTTAACCAATTTAACAATTTATGTTTGTCTAACTTTAAAGCCTGTTGCTAACTATACATTTTGGAATCTTGATTGTCATAATCTGAAAGCTACTCTTCAGACTTGAATTTTCAGCGAATCAAAAATTGCAAGAGGAGAATAACTAAATAGGTGATTTGTCTCTTTCAATAGTCCTGGTCACTGTTACACATGGCTGTGACATTATGGAGCCTGCTAACTCCATAGCAATGGAGCAGTGATGCTACAAAATAAATAGCGATTGATTTACCACCTATTCCTTTAAGTATTTGTCTGTCCCTATTGTCCAAAGGGTGGAATTCTGGGTGACAGCGGTGACTGCTGAAGTCAGGCAGTAGTCCTTTTTCATTTGTTCGGGACGGCTAATGATGTGGATAGAATTTAGTGTGGATATTGAGTGGATTGCTACCACGCATACTTTGTCCATTATTGAGTGGGGATCCAGCTAAAGAAGAGTCTGGAAAACAAGTTTTCATTTATTTATGTGGACATTGGAGGATCAAGAGTGGTTTGTTCTCTTTTCTTGTTTTGAGAACAGATTCCAGTGATTGGGGGTGGGGATGGAAGCTGGTGAATGGGGGTGGATATGGTCAGAATGGAGGGTGGAAAAAGGTAGCAAAGAGTACAATGAGTGAATGGGGGTGGGGATGAAGGTGATAGGTCAGAGAGGAGGGTGGAGTTGATAGGTGGAATGGAAGATCGGCAGGTACGATAGGTCATGAGAGCGGTGCTAAGATGGAAGCTATAGCTGGGGTGACGTGCAGCAAGGACAGTCATGACCAGTAAACTGAAGAGGAGATGATATTTTATTTCATAATCACTGAAGGATCCTTAACATTAAAATAAATCATGCTAAATTTTCAAAATGCAAATCAGATTCAAAACAGTCATGGATCTCGAGCTTTTTCACATAATGTCACTAATGTTGAGGATGGATCATCTGTTCTGTCTATGCAATTACCCATTTTAAAATTACTTCAGTTTTATAGCAACTGATTAAAGAATAACTCACCAATCAGAATTCCACAAACGTTAATTTATTTCACAAACTCTTTTTAAAAACCAAATTAACCTTTATTTATAAAATACCGCAATATTTCCTTTTATTAATCAACTTAAGTTGATTTTTTTAAGGTATTATTATTAGTTATTAACTTATTATTAAGTTCCAGGCCTCCTTTCTATCGATTATAAGCAGATAAATCTTAGTCAATATACTTTAAATTAACATCAACCACCTGTGTTAAATATCGGGGTCAACTGCCCCAGTAATAGCCACAAACATCGGAGGGGGGGGGGGGGGGGGGCTCCTACCTCTGTAATAGTTAACTGCTTGTATTAAAACTGTTGAGGCCACCAGCCTCGAAAAACTGCTGAAGATCCAAAGATTGGAGCTTCTTTTTAAACCAGGAAATGAACGAAGTTCGGGAGATTCTCCTAACAGTTCAGCAATTTTCGGAAACCACTGTCCTGAGCGCAAAAGCAACGCTAACCTCAGTCAATGTCTCCCCACGATCACCCACGACCCCCATAGTCCCCCAGAACAAACCTTTGTTAACAGCGATGCTTTTGACCTGGACTGGAACATAAACAGCGAGGGGTCATGTCAGACACTACTTGAATGAGAGGAAAACCAAACGCTCTTAAAATGTTCACATCTGGCCGGGCGAATTACTCAACTCTCAATAGTGAAAGACATTTAACTCTTACACCGATGTTAACGACCTGTCTGAGCTGAAATGAAACATGACACAAAAATGAAGATCCAGACACCTCAAGAGAGGCCTCTTGTTTTGTAATCGGTGAAAATATTCAATGCAATGCAGTTTGGAAAAAGGCAAGCGTCATCAGTTTATTGAATTAAGGCACCTTGATGCAATTCTGTTCAGCAACACAAAGGCTAATGCTTTTGTGTTCTGTGGTGAAGTTGTGCAATTACCTTGGAATCTTAGAGATTCTTTGTCTGTTTTTAAGAGATAGTGCAACCTTAATTACAAGAAAAGCCAAATCACATTTAATAAGATGACATGACTTCCAGCAGATTAATCCAGTGATATTTCCTGGGAAAGGGTGCTAAAGAACAAGAAAAGTCCAATCAACTGTAATAAGATGACATGATTGACAACAGGCTAATCCAACGATATTCCCTGGGAAAGGGGTCTTAATTTAATCCACGTCATAGTAGCGGTTCAATGTTAGTTTGAATACCACATCACTGTCTTATGAGAAATCCATTGTTCTCTTTTATCTCTGAATACAACCAAATTAGCAAAGCATCAGTTCAGGCTCACACAGTCAAATTATCGTTTGCATCCATTTTGTTGTGTTATTTTAAATTGAAAAATCAATTTGTGTTTAATAAAAATCTGTAGATACTTGTTGCTTCTGACAACAGCCTAAATTCAAGTTTTCGATCCTCTGCTGGGGTGTTAAAGTGGCAGGCAACTGGGAGCTCAGGGTCTTTTTGGGGGATAGGACGTCGATGTCCCGCGAAGTACCAATCCGTCTCCGCTCTGTTTTTCCAAGTGGATGGGAGACCGACATCGTGAGCAGCGAATGCAGCTGACTAAATTGTGAAAAGTGATGATAAATCGTTGCTTCACCTGAAAGGCATGTTTGGGCCCTTGGATACTGAGGGGGAAGAGGTAAATTGGCAGGTTGTACCTTAGGGGGTTGCAAGGGAAGGTGCCAGACAAGTGTTGGGGCTCTTAGGAGTGAAGCAAGAGTGGACCAGGGTGTCCCACAGGGAATGATTCCTGCGGAAGTTGGAATATGTGTCTGGTGGTCGCATCTCACTGGAGGTGTTATAAATGGGATCTGATGTTTTTCTGGATGTGGATGCTGGTGGTGGTATGGTAGGTAAGGACAAGGAGAAATCGATCTCTGCTGTTAGAGGGGTAAGGGGTTGATGTTGAAAGGGTGGGAAATGGGTCAGACACAGGTAAGAGGGCTCTGTTGACAATGGTTCTATGAAGTTGGGTAGTTAGGAGCTGACAGTGGTGACCATATGTCTACCATTTCTGATCATTAACCCCCCCCCCCTCCACCCCCACCACCACCACCACCACCACCACCACCACCACCACCACCGCGTCCTTATCCCCACACCAAAGACATAACCAGATACACCGGTCATGGTCTGAAATCAGACACGGGCCACGGGATGCGAGGAACAGTGAACACCTTTAATGACGATACAGAAACAGTGGCTTAGGGCCCATGTGGACACATCCAATAACAAAGGATTTTGCAGTTAGCTTCAGGCACAGCCTCAGATTAACCTTGCGGTCCATTGATATTCATGCAGCAAAGGTGATGTTGTCTGCAACCCTTACCAAACTCCAATTCATCATCGAGACATTTTTCAAATCTGCACACCCCTCCCTCAAATATACATTTCCGGGATCGAGCTGGAAAGCAAAGACGAGAAGTTTATTGATTCCTGCAGTCAGGGGCCAAGGTTTCACCTCAGCCCGTGAGACCACTGAACTTTAAAGACATATTTCTTGCAGTCACTGATGAGAAATCTGTACATAATGAACACAGTCCAATACAAGGGAGGGGCACCTGTCGATTGCAGCAATGCCGTGACATGCAATGACATGGAATGGCCTTAAAGGTTATAATCTTCTGCTTATTTATTTCAAAAGGCAAATAAACATGAAGTGTTTCAGAACTGAAGTGGATTGTTCACTCATGGGAAATGTCTGCCATAATTCACTAACTGCACAAGGAATTCATGGTAGACTGGTGGGATTATCACGGGACGGACATCCAAGACCATCAAGCTCATGTTCTGAAGAGCTGCCTTTGAATCTCATCGAGGAAGGTGACGAAATACGAATTATATCCAAATAATCTGATGTCAAATATGAAAACGCTATTGCTTATCTGGGGGAGGGATGATGGTGGTGAAACAAGTGAATAACTACTTCATTAATGTTCTTAAGTGAAGAACATTACCTACTCTGATTTACACGTGACTCCAGATTCATTCCCAAATGCCTTCTGGGCAATAAGGAATGGACAATAAATCTTGGTTTAGCATCCCACGAACAGTTATCGTACATATTAGCTGATTGATTTTAAACTTTTGTCAGCTAAATGCAGTGGGTTACAACTCTGTTTTCAGAGAAATGAGTGACTTCAGTCTGCCCTTCTGAATGTTTGTGAACATTTTTTGAGGATAAATGGACTCACGGTTAAAGGAAAGATGTTGTTTCATGACTTCATCAGCAGTGCCTGGCTGCACCATCACCAAGGCCACAAGAACAAAGAACACGACAATTCTCATCTTCCCCTGACTTCCTGCTGCACTATGAGCTGCCCGGAGGGTGGAAGCTTCATATATGTTACACAGGCTGTCCCACAGTTAATAATTGCAAAACCACAACACCGACAGAATCTGTGATGCACACGTGAAGACGTCATTTCAATTATGAGTCAAACAATAACACACACAGACACACAACTGTGTACTTAGACAACCAGACACAGGCACAAAACAATATATACATATTTACATAATCATAGATACACACACACACACATAAAATAATATATACACATATACACAATCGCAGATGCACCTACACACCCACATATACACAAATGCACAAACTTATATATTCAAACACAGACACAGACACACACACACACACAGATGTACACAAATACTCACAGACACACGCACATGCACAGACACACTGACACACACAAACACAAACGCATACACAGACACACACATACACACAGGTGGACAAACTCACCTATACAAACACACATAGACACACAAACGCACATTCACAGACATAAAAAACACATACATAGACACACTGACACACACACACAGATATACACAGATGGACACAAATACTCAGACACACACACAGACACACGCACATGCACAGACATACTAACACACACAGACACAAACGCACACACAGGCACACACATACACACAGGTGGACACACTCACCCATACAAACACACATAGACACACACACGCACATACACAGACACAAAAACACATACATAGACACACTGACACACACATACACACACACACACACACAGATGGACTCAAATACTCAGACACACACACAGACACACGCACATGCACAGACACACTAACACACACAGACACAAACGCACACACAGGCACACGCATACACACAGGTGGACACACTCACCCATAAAAACACACATAGACACACGCACACACATACACAGACACAAAATCTCATACATAGACACACTGACACACACACACACACACTCACACACACACACAGATGGACACACACACAGACACACGCACATGCACAGGCACACTAACAGACACAAACGCACACACAGGCACACACATACTCACAGGTGGACACACTCACCCATACAAACACACATAGACACACACACACACACATACACAGACACAAAAACACATACGTAGACACACACACACACACAGACACTATCTGCAAGATTGCAATTGTATGGGATAACTGATATTTGGGCAAACAGCAGTATTCAGCTGCTGGATTGTCTACAGCAAAACAAGGGCTACTATGTGGGGTGGCTGAAATTTGAATACTCAGCAGTGTGCACTGTGTGTGTTCTCTGTAGTCATACGCCAGCGTCAGTAATACAATACCTACAGTGCGAGATAACTAACATATGACACTCCGCAGTGTCTAACGTGTGTACTGCCCACAGTGATGCAACATTTACACTGTGGAACAACTGCGATTTGAACAGTTAGCAGTGTGAATTCTGTATATTGTCTGGAGTAATGCAATGTGTACAGTGTGGAAAACTGATATTTGAGCATTCAGCTGAGGGCAGTCTGTGTATTGAACTGGCAAGTTCACAGTGACATGCTGGATCTATTCTGCTCTTTACTGTTGGACAATGCAGCTATGGTTGAACTCTGAGAGACTGAATGGAGCCTTGTAGCCGGTGAGATCCGCGTTAGAATCAAATATTTAACAGCATGATCGACTATCCAAACTGCTCAGAGAGTGTTTCCCTCACGTCCTTGAAATGGAGTTATTTTTGTTCATCGTGTCCAGCTCCACGTTTTTAGCCTCGGGTTCTTGTATCCCTGAGGAGAGATTAGGTTCCAGCTGAGACTCACCCACTGGGTGACTCTTAAAGTCTGAACAATAAGAGGCATGTTACACAGGGCTCTTGAGTTGCCATGGAAGTATTCCTATCTTTGATCCAGGAGGTCTGGGTTCATTTTGCACATCTTCTCATCAAACCAAGGTCGCATAAAGCCAATTTTGTGAAGTCAGCCATGTTTTGTTTTGGAGTAAGAATGGTTGCTGTTTGTTGAGACCATCATTGACATGGCGAAAAACAGCAATCCATTGCATTTGTGTAGACTTGGTGCGTGTTTGAATCTTTGAACGAGGCGGGGAGATGATGCCTTTGCTTCTGTTTTCCTGTTTGCTCTGCTGTGCGCATCTTTTCTGTTTCCATATCTACTTCCAATGCTGCATGGCATGCCTGAGTAAGGTTCCAGATCCCCTTCACACTCATCCTCTTCTGTGGATGGTTTTGATGACTCTAGGAATTCCTTGGCTGTTCTCTGTTTGGCATGGCACTCAGCCACAGATTCAATCAATAAGCACATCGACCTGGACCCAATATACCTGCCACTGCAGCGGACAGCTGGAACTGACAACCGGAAGTGCCAGATACAAATCACGAAAAATACTGGAGGAAACATCACAGAAGAGCTTCACAGGAGGCTCGCAAGCACTGAGGATGTCACCTAGACGGGGACGAAACGTCTGCAACACAAATTCCCAGCTCGGCGAACAGAACCACAACAACTGAAGGTTACCGTTAACCAGACTTGAAGGCGAATTTCCTCATTCTCCAACTCAGCCTTCTCCCAGTTTCCATCTCTCCCAGTTTCTGAACCTCCCCCAGACCCAAACATTTCTTGAAAGCAGACCTTTAGTTTTACTTCCCATGCTCTGTTACCAATAACTACCCCTCAACCAGACCAGCCCCTACCTTGTCGTGAACTTTGAGATCTGACTGTGTGCAATTGCCTTCTCTCCCCTATTAAAACAGTGGCAACACTCATTAAAGATTACATGAACGTCCAATATTCTAAGATGTCCTGGGATTCTGGAAGGTGTTGTCAGTTATTTCCTTGAGATCTGCACCTTTCCTGATCTATCCCCTCCTTTACAACTCTCTCTGCTTTTATCTCTCTCCACTATTCTTTTTGTTTCTATCGATCTGCCTGTCGCTATCTCGCTGCTTCTACCTGATTATTCCCTCTCTCTCTCACTTTCTCTCCCTCCCTCCATTTTCTCCATTCAATACTTTTTACAATCTCTTTTCTGTTTCTCAATTAGTTTCCCTACCTTGCTATGTACCTACGTATCACCCTCTGTAAACAATCTTTAAACTTTCCATCTTCATATCATTGCTGTTGCATTAATGTTGACATTGGGTAGCTCAATTGGCTGGATTTCTCGGTTGCACTGCAGAGTGATGCCAATAATAAAAGTTCAATTCCTGTTCCAGCCGAGATAAAGTTCAAAAGAGAGAAGATGAGGAGTAGGCATGTTGGCCCCTCAAACCTGCTTTGATATTCAACAGGATCATGTGTGTTCAAACATTCCTCCCATCCCCTTTCCTGCCCTGTTTCCATAATCTTTGGTTCCCCCGTCTGATCGAGAATCTCTCTCTCTCAGCCTTAAATATATGGAGGCATTATGGCCCACATGGCTCTCTGTCACAAGGAGCTACAAATCTTTACAATCCTCTGAAGGAAGAACATCTTCCTCCACTCAGTCTGAAATTGGAATTCCTTCATTCTGACAGTCAGTTCCTTGTCTCCCCAATAAGGGGGACGCATTCCCTCAACATATTTCCTGTCAAACCCCTTAAGAATTCTATATATTACACATGAGATCACTTGTCATTCACTTAAACTTCAGCAAATTGAGTCCAAACTGCTTTAGAGTTTGGTCAGAATGCAAACTCTTCATCCCAAGAATCTTCCCAGCGTAAATTCTTTGAACCGCTTTAAACATTGTGAACAGATGTGGTCCACATGGTAAGACTTCCAT
This sequence comes from Chiloscyllium plagiosum, assembly GCF_037043375.1. Taxonomy (NCBI): domain Eukaryota; kingdom Metazoa; phylum Chordata; class Chondrichthyes; order Orectolobiformes; family Hemiscylliidae; genus Chiloscyllium; species Chiloscyllium plagiosum. The sequence goes on from NW_028270178.1 coordinate 7,576,755, forward strand.
ACTCTAATACTGCAGCCCTCTTGAAGTAAGGACCAACATTCCAAACACCTTCTGGATTATCAGTTGCCCCTCTGTGTGAGCTTTCTGTGTAATGTGCACACGTTCCACTAAGTTCCTTTATGTTGCAGCTTTCTCAATTTAAAGACAATAAACTTCACTTCTTATCACATTATACTCCAATTCAGACTATTTAACATCTGTCTAAACTATGAATATTTCTCCACAAACTGCTGGTATCCCTCTTATGACCTGCATTTCCAGCCACTGTTATATCGTTTGCTATTTTGGAAACAGGATTTTCACTTCCTTGCTCCAACTCATGAAGCCCCTGCAGGTCCCACCTACTCAGTCTCTCCCGTCGCCTGGGTTGAGGTGACCCCTCTAGTTAAACCACCACCAGCTGTCTCCCAATGGTTACATATTTCTTAGGAGCTGCTGTTGTTTTCTTCAATATTTACCTCTGAAGCGGAACCAGTCGCCATCCTGTCTGACTCTCTTTCTCAAGCTGTTTGGAATCTTGCCCTCGCTCTGAACAAACAGTTTACTCCAAGGCTGACTCACAGCAAGAAATGAGGAAGGCAGATGGTATGTTGGCCTTCATTGATAGAGGATCGGAATTCAGATTCGGGATGCTCACTGACGCTATAGAGGGACATGGTGAGGTCACTCCTGCATTATTGTGTCCGGTGTTGGTCCCCCTACCTCAAAGATGATATTCTCACAATAGACAGAGTGCCCATCGAGACTGCTCCACCACGCAATGAGATCATCGCTGAAATGATCATCATCAAACCCACTTCCCCGCCTTTTCCCCATTACCCTCCATTTACTTCCTGATTAAAAACCTCTCTATCATAACACATAAACACGTAGTGAGTTGATGGATGCAGACGATGAGCAGGCAGATGGGATTAGAAGAGAATAACATCATGGTCTGCACAGAAATGGTGATTTGAATGGCCTGATGTTCTGTTGCACTCTTCAGAATTCCCAATGTGCTCGTATAATGTTAAAGCATGCAAGGCTGTGGGCCAAGTGCTGGAAAATGGGACTAGAATAGGATGTGATTACTAGGGTGCTGATGGCCAAGTGGTATTATTGTTGTTCCGTTCGTCTCTAGTCCCAGATAGCGTTTTGAGGATGATGTTCAAACAAGGCTTGGACAGATGGTGTTTGAACTGAACTGTTGAGGCAGAGTCTGGACTCAATGTCACAGACTTCCCAGGCCAAGCTACAGCTGTGTCTGTCCCCTCAGGTAGTCGTTTATGGTCCATGGGATCCTGCAGGACGACAGAAATTCCTGGCCAGAATTCAGAGGTTACATTCCCATCGCGGCAAACACCAGCCAGTGATATGTCCCACGACCTCCACGAACAGCTCGATGGAAGATTGTAACGAGCCTGTGCAATCCACCCCCTCGCATTCCCAATTGGCACAGTCAATGGTCTGGCCCTTTACCACGTTGAAGATGGAGGCTGTGATAATTAACTAATGAACCGTTTATCGTTTCATATGATATGCTACGGTACTCCTGCACCTCACACTGTGGCTGGGCAGTGATCACCAGAGGATGGTTAAAGCATTGAATTCGCTGTTTTTGTCCCTGATAGTGGCCAAGCCTATTGCTGCTGATGGAGACAGGGAGTCCTGGCTGTTGGTGGGAGGTGAGGATGTCTTTCAAAGGGAATGTGAGCAAGGAGAATGCTGGAGAAATCCCAAGCCGGTCTGGCAGCGTCCGAGGAGTGAAAGAAACACTGCTCACATTTCCAGTCCCATTCTTGACGACATTCTGAAGAAGAGTGAGAACAGACTGGAAACGTGAACTCTGTTTCTCTCTCTGTCTCTGCACAGATGCTGCCAGGCCTGCTGAGTCTCTCCATCAGTGTCTGCTTCAGATTGTCAGCACCAAAGGATTTAGCCTTTAGTCTGTTGAGGTAAGCAAGGGATTGGTGGGGGGAGGAGGTAGACTGTGCAAAAGAATAAGGCCATTCAACCTTCTCACCTCTGAAAACTGCCATTCCACCTGTGTTTGTCCAGGCTTCATTACATCACGTGTCTGCTTTGCTCACCTATCCCCCCAACCCTGGTTTCTCCGCAATCTTGTGCTGTCGGAAACACTTCTAGGGATCTGATCCCCTCAGGATATGGAGTCATGTACGTGATGTGAATTGTCACAGGCCAGCATGCTTTCACAGGCAAATTCCATCCTGAATTACATCACATTCCATGGTGCCTTATTGTATATTCCAGATTCTTCATTTGTTAATGGGGTGTGAGTGACGCATTCCAACGTTCATCGTCTGTCAGTAATCGCAGCTGAGAGGGCAGCTGAGAGAGAGCGACACATTACTCTGGTTCTGGAGTCACATTGAGCCAGACTAACTGAAAAAAATATCGTTCTTCTTGCAGAACAAATATTCTGGAACCGATGGATATTTCGGAAATTTGAGAATTTCCACAGCTGCATCATTATTCCATGTTTTCTTTCCATTTCACACTTCACCAGCTGTTATGGTGGGAATATCCTCTTGTGGTTCTGGATGGTTATTGCAGTGAAATTCCCATCGTCCCTCCACCACCATTCTCATTCTCCAAGGTGATGTAGTTTGACCGGCGAGAGAAAAGTCTAAAGGGAGAATGAAGAACTGCGCAAGAGAATCGAAAGTTTTAGGCAAATCGCATTTTGTTTGTACATGTTATTCGATTGGATTTAAGTGAAATCTACAGGTAAAGATGTGAAATATCCACATTACAGGAACGTTAGATAAGATCTACCCAGGGAGTAATATACTTGGCCTTATTTCCTCAAAGAAGCAGCTGAAAATGGCTCCTCCGCAACTGAGTCAGATCGATTCCTTCTGTTTCGAGCATATGAATCTTGTCAAACGAGAGCAACTCACCACTTGCGTTGGTCTTACACTAGAATATCTGTTGTTAGCTTTATATCAAGCCAGTGATGAAGTTTTAGTTCAAGTAAAGATGTGAAAACACGTAAATCTAAAGCTAATTCGAGAAAAAGAAGCAGTTAATTGGAGCACATTAAGGCCAGCAGCAATGAATATGTGTCATAGCTGCAGTATGCGAGCATTAGGCTAAAATACAGACAATGTCTTGGGGAGGGGGAATGTTCGTTGGATTATTTGCAGCAGGAGGGCGTCACACCTTTTATGGTTAGACTGCGTGATTTGGTCAGTGTTCAGCGACAAGAGAGTGTGATTGACAGTCGGGTGTTCCATAGGGAGCCAGACAGCAGGGATACAGGAGCCTCGTCTTTGGCAAGAGTGGTACCAGAATGAACAGAAAACCAGTCAAGTGGGAGAACACCAAAAGTAATGGAATTGTAGGAGGGGGCTCACAGGAATCGACACCTTTCTCTGCAGTAATGAACTTGAGTCCAGGAGACTGTGTTCCATTCCTGTGCTGGGTTTCAGGGCCCAAGGTCAGGGCTGTCGATAAGTTCACAATGAGATGGGCATGAGGCAATCTTACTGATCCACGTACTTAGAGACAACACATACCAGGCAAGAAACAAGGTTTTGCCAACACACTGTCAGGAGCTCGGTGTCCAATTTCGAAGCTAAACCTCTGGATTATTATCTCTCCCAAGTGTTACTTGGCACAGGGCCATTCAGGTTAGGCAGGAACATTGGTGGCTCAGAGACTAGCGCGAGAGAAATGGAATGTGGTTCTCTCATCACAGATAATGCCAGACCTTCTGAGGTTAGATTTCAATTTTTCAATTAAGGCACTTTTTCTTCATACATTTCCTGTTATTTTTCCTCGCAGTGTAATTTGTGATACGAAATATCCTAGACGGTTGCTATTATGCTCTTCAGCTGATCGTGTCACATTAAAAGATGGATGCACATGAATACCATGGTGACTCTATCCCTGTTCGCATTGAAACCTCTGCCATTCTGTAGATGTCTGGATGGACATTGTCAGTAAGGGTGAGGTCAGTGATCTCTCCATTGTTGGAAACCCATCTTATTCGCTGATTCCCCTTCCCTCAGGAAATACAGTGCGTTGTCCTCACTCGGTCCTTCATGTGACTCCAGATCCTGGGAAATAGGGAATGGGGAATAAATGCTGACCTCAGCAGCAAATCACACATTCAGAGAGTGAGAAGATTCCCATGTCAATCAGTGAGTGAAATGTTCTTGTTTAAAGAGGGCAGCTCCTACCCTGGAGTGCAGAAGGACAGCTCTGTGACATGTTTTCGCACTGGAATAAATTGTCCCGATGCAATATCAAACGAAATATTCTGTGATCTCGGGATGGGGCCAGTGGTGTTTGAGTAGAAAGCTTTATTGCTGGCAGATTCCGGATTCTGCCTGAAAGGACACATCACCTCACAGGGAGAAATATTTCGACCAATTCTACACGTTGAGAGGGTGTTCCATTACATCCTTGCTTTTATTGGTGCTCTTGGTATGGCATTATGAGAATTAAATGTTCATTTGACCCAAAATATTAACTCTGCTTTTTCTCCCACGGATGATGCCAGTCCTGCTGAGTTATCTCTGTCTTTGTCTTTGGGCGAAAGAGAGAAGAACCGAGAGACAGAACTGGTTTGCCCAATCCCTTGCGATGTTGTACCTGATGATATTAGGAGAAGGACATTAACCTTGCCAGTGATGGTCTAAAACACCTACTCCTCCTTACTCACGTAAAACTTGTGAGAGCACATCAGAAAATATTGTAAACTGCAGAAAGTGCAATAAAAATCATCCTCGTCGCCTTATGAAACCGCTTTTTGAGGTGTCTGGATACTATTGTAGTCGCTATATTTGTGTGCTCTGAATTTAATTTACCTATTCCCCTCAATTACATTTCAGTTTATAGTGGTTCTGGGGAAAAAAAAAACACAGCAGCTGAGGCAGCATCGAGGAACAGGGAAATCCACGTTTTGGGCAAAAGCCCTTCATCAGGAATGAGGCTGGGACCTTCTGGGCTCAAGAGATAAATGGGGTGGCGGAAGATAGCTGAGAGTGAAATAGGTAGATGGAGGTGGAGCAAATAGTGATAGCTCAGAAAGGAGGGTTGAGCGGCCAGGTAGGAAGGAAGATGGACAGATGGGGCAGGTCATGAGGGCAGTGCTGAGCGCGGAGATTGGAACTGGGGTAAGGTGGGGGAGGGGAAATGATAAAACTGGTGAAGTCCACATTGATGCCATGGGCTTGAAAGGTTCCGAGGCAGAAGATGAGGCATTCTTCCTCCAGGCATTGGATGGTAGGGGAATGACGATGGGGGAGGCTGGAGACTGCGGTGGGGTTTGTTGGTGCTGTGTCTCAGAGATATCCTCTGAAGCACTCTTCGAGGAGGTGGCCGGTCTCCGAAATGTAGAGGAGACCGCATGGGGAGTAACATATAAAATAAATGATACGTGTGGAAGTTCAGGTGAGCTTTGATGGATGTAGAGGGATCCTTTGGGGCCTTGGGCGGAGTGAGGAGGGCAGTGTGGGCGCAGGTTTTGCAATTCCTGTGGTGGCAGGGGAAGATGTCAGGAGGGAAGGGTGGGCTGTAAGGGGACGTGGACCTAACCATATAGTCACGGAGGGAACAGTGTTTACAGAAAGTGGATTGGAAGTGTTGGATATTATCAGAGAGTTGCACAGTATCTATGGAGAGAAAAAAAACACAGTTCATGTTTCAGGTGGGAATAAGATCAGTGCACAATGTTTCATCACTATAAGCTCAGAAATGTAAGAGAAACACACTGTAGTGCAGGGACAAATAACTTGCGACTATAGAGAAACTGAGGGAAGATAAAATTTGTAAATTAGCAGCACATCGACAGTGAGAGGAATCTCAGTTAAAAACAGTTGGCACAAGCAGAAGTTAAATACCTAACCATGCTAAAATACACTCATTATTAAAGACAATGGAAGGGAGGCAATGGCAATGTGATAACGATCTGTAGAGTTGAGACAGAGCAATGGATGGACATCGATTCAGACCAATAGTAAGAAGCCATCGCAGTCACAGAGACATGGAACGTTACACATGGAACAGACTATAGCAAAAAAAGAATGACATTGGTGATGAAAGCTCAAAAAGCTCTGAAATAATTTCACTTCTGAAAAATATCCTGCTAAGTTTCAGGTGGAGCCTGCAACTGGAAAGCTATCGGAACGCAGGTGTCAGAGAAAACCCTTCAATTGGAGGAAATACCAGGATGGAGTAATGTCACTGTGCCATTGTCACTGTGTGATGACATCACCCACAGGAACACAGAGCATCTGGATCTGTGCAAACTGGAGATCCACCACACACTGGGAAGGATGGCAGGGTTCCTGACAGGGGACTCAGAAGATTTACCAGAATCGTTTGGGGAATGACAGATTGCAGTCATGAGGTTAGGTTGTAGAAATCGGCATTGAGGGGATATTTGACAGAGTTGAAGCGGTAGTTTATGATTGGTTAACAAAAGGTAAATAAAGTGAACCGTTTTCCATTAGCTGACCATAAAAGGATCAGAGGAGAGTTACTTCAGTTCGGGGATGTTCCACAGTGAGAATGCGAGAAACATATTTTATGCAGCGAATGGTGATGACCTTGGGCTCAATGCTGACCCACAAACGCCAATAATGCTGCGATCCTGATGCATTGATGGAGGTCATGTGTAAAAAGCAAATTGGTCTGATCAATGATGGAATCTGAATTGAATCAAAATTCGCATTGATCTGACAGAATTAATGTGAAATTCTCCCAATGGACTTAAAGCAGACGATTCCAAAACAGAAAGCACATCACCTTTCCACAAATTACTGTTTGATCCTAGAGAAATCTTTCGCTGATTCTGGAAATCTTTCCATCGACTGACGTTGTGAGACATTGCCGATGTATAAAGGTCTAACTCTCAGAAGGACATTGCTGGGAATACTCAACAGATCAGGCAGGTGGGAATACACACAGTGAACATTTCAGCTCAACGAAATTTCATCAACATCTTCTTGAAGTGGGATAAGTAGGTAGTAAAAATAAAAAGTAAATGATCAGGAGCCATTGTATAAGTGTGCAAACTAGAAACGAAATTACACAGTAAAATATCGTGGATGCTGCAGAAAATTGTTGACGTTTGGGAGACACACATTGGATTAACGTTTTGAGTTCAAAGTCACTGAGAGTCAGCTGAACTTGAAACGATCTATCTGCTTCGCTGTTCAAATAGTTTATGTTCGATTTAGGAGGATAGACTAAAACAATGGGAAGACTTTAAGAATCGGAGATGGAGGGAAATCCTTTGTTGAGCCCACTGACTTGTTAACATTTAGTGCGAAATGCTCTATAATTCGGGAAATTGCAATCAGGTCGTGTGGCTTTTATGTGTTAAAGAGCGCCTGGTTCATACATCTGCACACCATTACAATTACAATTCCTACTACTCTTCCACAAACATATTCCAGCCCAAATAGATGTCAGTTTCTTGGAAACAATAGAATCTTTCAATTTGTGGATAATGATCAAAGGAAAGTTTTATCTGCAAACAAAAGTTTGAGACGAGTCCTGTGTTATGATCCGGCTTGTATTTTCCTGATCTGCTCTTGACCCTGGTGAGCACTGTGATGCTGTCTAGGGGGAAATACAGTCTCTTCAGATCTCCATGGCAGTGACAGATCTCCTGAGCAAGACAACAACCATGGCACTATCTGATTTCTAGTCTATCTTTTCTATAAGGCTGCTGCTCACCATTCCTGCAAATACATTTACTTCTGTCTTCAGTTATTTAGTAACTGGTAGTTCCAGCTGGTTGATGGTCACTTGGTCCGTATCGCTCAATTCGTTGCACATCCATATGCTTGTAGGGCTAACTACCACCCCAGAGATTACGTTCCAGACACCTACCACTCTCTGTGGCAAAAACGCCTTGCCCCCACATTTGTTTGAACTTTCCTATTTTCATCTTGAATGTTTGCTTCATTGTTTTCGAAATTTAAATTCTGGCAAGAGATTCTGACTGTCAACTCCATTTCTGAGTCTCACAATTTTACAGACTTCTCCGAAGTCTCCACTCAGCCTCCGCTGCTCCAAGGAAAACAACCTGAGTTTTTCTAGAGTCTCCTCATATCTCATAACCTCTAACACAATCAGCATCCTGATAAACATTTTCTGCACCCTCCACAACCTTCCTGTAATGTGGCGACCAGAATTAAACACGACACTATAAGAGAAGTCAAACAACAGTCTTATAAAGCTGCAACATGACATCTTCATTTTCCTTTCTTCCTTGCACTTTGTGTCGAGTCCATAAGCTTCTGTACTTTTCCACACAGCTCCTTCATTTACAAACTTGACCTCAAAACATTACGCATCCCAAAGCCCCAGGCCTACAGCGTCGCCATGACAACCACCATGCTGTACTGTGAAGGAGATTCGCACTTCCACAGTAACCGACGTCCTTGTATCAATCCCCGTCTGATGTAGTGACTTTCCCACCCATTCCAGAATTGTTGTACACTCTACCTACAAGCAGGCTGTCCCCACTGCCCAGAACTGGGTTCCCCAACTTCACTGCTACAGTGGGGTCCCCCGAAGACCTCCTTGTGAATTTCATCGAACTGATCCCCAATGACAGGAACGGATAGGGTCAGCATGGATTGGTGAACGGGAATTTAGGATCTAAAATTTTACCGGAGCATTTCGGGGATTAAATAAGTAATTTGTGTGGCCACCCCTCCGGACTGCAGTGATACAGATTCCCTGATCTTGATTGTCCCAAACAATGTCAATGTCGTTGGAAATACTGTGCCAGTATCTCCTGACTGGCTACTGTCTCCCTTGCCCTGACTGAGAACTGGTTGCCTGAGGCTTTGAGACGTGCCCATTTGGTTGAAGTACATGCAGAGTGTTTGCTGCTTTAGCTGCTGTTCCAAGTGCCTGACAGTCCAGCCCCTTGACTGATCACCGCTAACAACAATGATAAGCTGCCTGGCTTATGTCTGTGATAAACAACCAGGCAAGACAGGAGCACTGTGAAACATTAGGTTCTGGCTGAGCCATCAAAGTGCAAAAAAGCCAAGGAAAGGCAGAGATGTTGTGCCAGTCCCTGGGCAGGACATGTCTCAGGCGCTGGACAGGATGCAACGTTTTTGGAGTAATAATATCCTTTGTGGGCAGATACTACAACATCTTGATGCAGTGCTTTTATTTAACTCTGGCACATTTCACCCGCTCTGCAAGTATCTATTGGACTTTCTAATGTGAGAATTGGCTCTCTGAATAATATACCCCTGACATGATCATTCGTGATGCCACACCCAATTGTCTCCTTCGTCAGTGAATATGTAATCGGATTCAACTCACAGGCCTTTGAACTGAGAAAATAAAGCCTTCATAAACACACCTATTGATTCCAGTTGCTCTTGCACTCTGGTGAAAAACATTATGAAGGATTTACAAGGATTTTGTCGCGGTTGGAGCATTGGAGCTAAAGGGAGAGGCTGAATAGGCTGGGATTGTTGACTCTGAAGCGTCAGAGGCTGAGGGGTTACCTTCTAGAGATGTATAAAGTCATGACGGACGTGATTAGGGTAAATAGACAAGATCTTTTCACTGGAGTGGGGTAGTTCAGAACTAGAGGGCAGAGCTTTAGGGTTAGAGGGGAAATATTTAAAAGGGACCTCAGGGGCAATGTTTAGGGTTAGAGGGGCAATGTTTGCGCACAGAGGATGAGCTGCCAGAGGAAGTGTTGGAGGTCGGCATAACATTCAAACGGCATCTGGATGGGTATATGAACAGGAAGGGTTCAGAGAGATATGTGCCAAGTGCTGGAAAACGTGACCACATGAGGGTAAAATACCTGGTCATCATGGATGAGTTGGACTGAAAGGTCTGTTACCGTGCATTAACTGAATGTGCCATAAATGGGCAGCACATTCGTTTACACTGCTGTCTCCGAAGCTGGGCTCGATTTTGTCCTTGGGTGGATTCTGGATCAGTGGTGCTGGAAGAGCTCAGCAATTCAGGCAGCATCCGGCGAGCAGCAAAATCGAAGTTTCGTGCAAAAGCCCTTCATCAGGAATAAAAGCTTTTGAAGGGCTTTTGCCCGAAACGTCGATTTTGCTGCTCGTCGGATTCTGCCTGAATCACTGTGCTCTTCCAGCACCACTGATCCAGAATCTGGTTTCCAGCATCTGCAGTCATTGTTTTTACCTCTGTCCTTGGGTGGCTGGCTGTGTGGAGTTAGCACATCCTTCTTGTGTGTGTGTGTGTTTCCTTTCACATTCCAAAAGATGCGCAGGTCATGTGAATTGGCAATGCTAAATTGCCCAAAGTGTTAGTTACGTTATTCACAGGTGAAGTAGGAAAATGAATAGGGGTGGGTCTATCTTCAGGTGCACTTGCTGAGCCAAAGGGCATGTTTCCACGCTGTTGGGAATGCAATTTTTAAAAAAAATCAGATCCTTTCCTGCTTTACAGTGTTCTCAAAATATCTAATTCAATACATCCGAATCATCCTCTTCATCATCAAAATCCAAACTGTTGAATACTTCAATAGCTTCACCTTCTCCATTTCTTTTCTGAAATGCCGTTTGACATGAGGTAGAGCTGGTGGAAACTTTGTGTTTCTTCTATTGTTCGGAACATGCACCAAGGATGAAGTGATAACATTGAGAGTGAGTGCTGAACGTACAGTAAGAGACAGATAAATTAGATTCGAGGACAAGTTGCCTTGACCAAACAAAAGCGTATGTACGCTTTCTTATGCATAGATTAGGTACACGAGAAATTAGGGAAACATCTATAAAAGTGAACAAATAAAAGTGGTTTTCGAATATTTGAATGGGGAGTGCACCAATCCCAGAAATGTTGCAATACTAGGACGATGCACCAAGTTGATATAGCAAGCTGCTAATCCATCTCCAACACAGGGGGTGCGATTTTAGTTTGGGGGAGTTGAAAGAGACTGTCCCACAGTCTTGCCCCTCCATGTTGCTCAGACTGGGAGGCTCTAAGGTGAACTTATGTGCATCATTGAAGCAACAATTGGAACATTAAGCAGTTCTTGGTATAGAAGACGCGTGAACTGCTTGGAGTGGAACGCAGAAAATTGGATAAGGGAATCGAACTGCATACAGGTACAATGGACCAATTGGCCGCTTCTGTGTCACAACATTCCATCATTCTGTGATCTCTTCCTCTCTCTCTTGAACCAGGTCTGCCATTCCGCTGTGGAAAAGACAAAGGGAGATGCAGACTGAGCACGTGTGCAGAGAATGAGTTCGAAATTAATGGGAAGTGTCTCTTGTTCTTCAACTGTTGCAAGAGCTTGTGAGTTCCAACTGGGGAAGCATGGCCAAAGCGAAGCTCTGCTTGGTGCTTAATGCTGTCACTCCTCAGTTGTGTCAGCGGCAATGAGTGACAAGTCTACTCTTCCTGCATTGACTTGAATAAAACTCACTGCATTCATGATCACTTCTGTTCTGTGTTCATTTCTCATGGAGAGAACACCATCCCGTCTTTATTTTGAAAGAAAGCCCATCTGGTCCAAGACTCTCTCACAAGCAGAAACAACTTCTCCGCACTTACCCTGTCGTGTACCCTAAGAATCTTGCATGATTCAATTCGGTACTAACTCAGTTTTCTAAACTCTGATGCGTACAGGTACATTCCTACTCAACCAATCCTCATCAGACATTCCCTCCATTCCTGGGATCAGTCTGATGACCATCATAAGTTTAAAGGTTGGGGTGATCACCAATGACTGCACAATGTTGAGCACCATTTACAAATACTTAAATATTGAAATAGTTTATGTTCAAATGCAACAACATCTGAAAACTATCCAGGCTCGTGCAGTGATACTTGCTCGTCATTACCATACAATGACCATCTCAAATAAGAGACAATGTAACCAACTCCACATGAAACTTGATGGTGCAATCTTCATTCAATCCACCACTATCAACTCCCTCGGGCTTATCATTGACCAGAAACTCAAGTGAACTCACCAATAACCCCTGTGGTTACAAGAGCAGGTCAGAGGTTAAGAAGACTGTGACAAGTAACACCCAAAGTCTGTGCACCAACTCCAAGGCACAAGTCAGGAATGTGTTGAGATATTCTCCATTTGCCGGGGTGAGTTCAGTTCCAGCAACACGCAAGAAGCTCGACAAGATCCAGAACAGAGCAGACCACTTGACATCCACAAGCATCCAATCACTCTGTCACTGACACGCAGTAGCAGTAGTGTGTAATAGCTACAAGACAGCACTGCAGGTAATCACCAAATATCCTTAGACAGGATCTGCCAATACGCTTTCATTGTGAAAGACAAGGATAATTGCTAAATTGGAACACTATCACTTGCAAGTTTACTATGAAGCCATTCAGCACCCTGATTTGAAAATATATAATATTTCCTTCACTGTTGCTTGGTCAAAGCAGAGGAGTTCCCTCCCTTAAGACATTTTGCATCTACCTACGGCACACGTAATGTGACGACTCAAGAAAACAACTCAGCAAAACATTCCCAAGTCACCCAGAAACAGGCAATATATGGTGGGCCCAGTCAGCAATGCTCATGTCGCATGAGTGAATTAAATGCGAACTTCCCTCCCTGGCAGTGCATTCCAGATCTCTGCTATCTTCATTGCACCCCATGCTCCGAGTAAAACAATTCTTCCTTCAATCCATTCTAAATCTCTTACCTATCACTTTAACATGGTGCCCCTATGTTACTGAACCTTCGATTAAGGAAAGGGATGCTCGCTATGCACCCTGTGCACACACCTCAGAATCTTCCAGACATTTATCAGCTGTCCCCTCGACCTTCTTTGCTCTAATAATCTCCCTTCATCACTGCATTGCTCCCCTCCAAGCTACATCTTGACGAATGATCTCTGCATTTCCTCCAATGCAGTCACAGTTTAAAATCTCACAACCTCGGGTTATCGTCCAACAGGTTTATTTGGAAGCACTAGCTTTCAGAGAGCTGCTCCTTCATCAGGTGCTTGTGGTGTAGGACCATAAGTGTACATACTCCACAACCACCTGAAGAAGGAGTGGCGCTCTGAAACCTGTTGGACTATAATTGGCGTTGTGTGATTTTTAACTTTGCCCTCCCCAGTCCAACATCGGTTCCTCCACATCAATATAGCCGCATCCATCTATAGTGTGGCCACCAGAACTTCACGCAGTTCTCCAGTTGTGACCTAACCAATGTCCTGTAAATCTCCAAGGTAACTTCCCTGCTCTCATAATCAATGCCTCGACTGATAAAGACAAGCACAGCCTTTGCCTTCTTAACTAGCTAATAGCGTATGGTTGCAACTTCAGGTTCTGTGGACAAACAACCCAAAATCCCTCTGTTCCACTGACATTCCTAGTCTCCTACCATTCATTGAGTACTCTCGAGTCATGTTACTGATTTCAATGTTCATGAATCCACATTTATCAGGGTTAAAATTTCATCCACCACTCTTTTTTTGGGTTGGTGGTTTGCCTTATTAACAGGGAGAGAGAGGATATCAGAAAATGGTAGTGCCATCGCTTGGAAAGGTAATGGCCCAGGTTGGATTGTCATCCTTCCTGGGGATGGTTGTGTCCCACCAAAGGGTGGCAGCATCCGAGTGCTACTGACCCTGGAAAGTTTCCGAAATTGATTGCAGCCTCCACCTCATATCTTCAGCTCAAAGACACAAAAGGGAACATTCTACAACGATTGAAGTCGACATTTCTCCGTCACCATCACATGATGTAACCCTCAGGGTGATGAAGTGCACAGAGACACAGTTTCGAATGACCCAGCATCAATTACAGAGTCATGGAGGTCTACAGAAAAAAAGGCCTTTTGGCCGATCAAACCACTGTCGATCAAACACAAATCTCTAACTGTTGTTCTTAATCAATCACAAGTTGTGGGCATCACTGGCTGGACCATCATTTATTGCTTCCCTTAATTTCCAAGACGGCAATTGTAATCAACCACATGGCCATGGGTTTGGATTCACATGGATTCTATATTTCCCTAAAGGAGAGCAGTGAACCAAATGGACATGTTTCCCAACAATCACCAAAAGTTTCGTCGTCACCATTAGATACTCCATTCCCAATATTCGTTTCATTAAAATTCATTTCCACCATCTGCCAAGGCCTGAATTAAACCAAGATCCTCAGAATCCTACTTGGGTGCCTAGACCAACAATCCACAATAATATCACTGGGCCTTGTCCTCTCCAATGACCTAATTCCATTCTGATTCCATTTTCCAACGATGGGCCTACAAGCCTGCATGCCTAGGCAACACAAGTGCACATTGACAATATAAAAGAGTGCAGCATAAGAACAGGCCATTCATCCCATCCCACCATGTCTGTGAGGACCACAATGCCATTCAACTGTAATCCCATCTGTCCAAACATAGTCTGTATCCCTCTACTCACTTGCTGTTTATGAGTGTTCATAAATGGATCTTTCACTTTGCGAATGTAACTGTTTTGACCAACTCCTCTTCGACCGTGCTCCAATCACTAACCATCCTCTTCATAAAAAAACTTGACTCGTGCAGCACCTCCAAACATTTTCCCTCAAATTTAACCTTTGCCCCTAGTGTTTGACATTTCCACCATGGGTGAAAGACTTTGGTCATTCACCCTACCCGTGTCTCTCAATAATTTTATACGATGTTAACTGGTCACACCTCAATATCCAACGCTCTCGTGAAAACAATCCAAGCTTGTCTAACCTTGCCTTATATCTAATATGCTCTAATCCAAGCAACATCCTGGGAAACCACTTATTAAGCCTTTCTAAGATCTCTGCAGCCTTCCCTTATTGTGGTGGCTGGAACTACACGCAGTACTCCAAATGTGGAACCACGAAAATCTTATACCGTAGTAACATGAATTTCCAACTCAGTGGCCTAACTGATTAAGGCAAGCCTGCCCGATGCCTTCTTTACCACCTTAGCCACTTGCGTTGATACTGGCCTGGAGATATTGGGTTGTACCCTGATATCCCTATAAATGCTTTCATCTAAATACCTCTTCTAAATGATTAACCCTTCTGACTCCATCACCCTTACAGCCAGTGAGTTCCAGATTCCCACTACCTTCTGACTGAATAAAATAGAAATCCCACAATCCCTCTAAAACTTCCATCCCTTCCTGTAAATCTATGTCCCCTGGCCAATTCTGCCTCCACCGAAGGGAGTAGTTTCTTCCTGTCTACCCTGACTGTGCCTCTCATCGATATATCTCTGTCATGTCCCCTCTGAATCTGATCTGTTCTGAGAAAATAAGACTTCACTCTGTCCAAACTGTCTTCAAAAGTGAATCTCTTCAACTCAGGCAACATGCTGGTTAATCACCTCTGCCTACATCCACTGTAACATCTATCCTATCATGTAGATCCCGAAGTGCACATAATGAACCCAGAACAATGTTTCATCCAGTTCCAGCAAAACAGTTCTCAACAGCATCATGATTGAATCAGACCTTTAATGAAATCATGAAGGACAGTCTGAGCCTGGGACAGAGCCCTGAACAACTGAGCAGGAGGTCTGCAAAACTTTGCTGTGTCCACTTGGAAACCTGGTTCCGGTACATCCTGTCAATGACTGAGGGATAGACCATATTCTGCACTTCACCCGATGTACCCTGAATCTGACTTGCCCAGCTTGTTTATGAGCAGGTTCACAAATCTTTTCCCAGGTATAGAGGGGACTGTCGCATTAGAAGAGATTAAGTGGATTGGCCCTGCGCTCAGAAGAGTAAGAAGAACTTTACTGAAACATATAAGACTATCAGGGGATTTGACAGGCTAGATAGAGAAAGGTTCTTTCCCCTTTTGGCAAACTCTTGGGACAGAAAGCATCACCTCATAGAAAGGGGTTGTCCATTTCAGGCTGATCTGAGGGGAAATGGCTTCCATCATAGAAAATTAAAACTGTTGCATTCTTTATCACAGAGGGCTGTGGAGGGTGGGTCATTAAGTATATTCAAGATTGTGACAGAGAGATGTTTAATTCGGAAGGGAGTCAAGGATTGAGTGGAAAAGGCATAGAAATGGACTTGAGGATGATCAGATCAGTTATGATCTGATGGAGTGGTGGAACAGTCTCGATGGGCACTCTGCAGATGGTAAAATGTCCTCTTTGTGGTAGGGAGACTAAACAACACACACTGCTCCTGGGTTGGCTTCACCAAGTCCCTGTACAGATTCAGTGAAGCATCTTGAATCTGAAGTCCAATCCTTTTGCAATGGAGTCCAACTTTCCATTTTCCTTCTTCATTGCTCAAGCAGTGAGTAAACTGTTGGTTCACAGGGAGGGCAAGCTTCCAAACAGGATGGCAGACAGGATGGCGACTTGTTCTGCTTCAGAGGTAAATATTGAAGAAAACATTAGCTGTTCATAAGGAATGTGTAACTATTGGGAGACAGCTGATGATGATTTAACCTGGGGATCACCTGAGGTTAAATAAAATGGGATCTGCATGCTGTTAATGACTTGGAACAAAGAAGTGAATGTTCTGTGTTCAAAACTGCAGACAGCGTAACAATGGGGCGGGGGTGGGGGGGTGCAGGAAGCTTGCAAGTGGGGTGAAAACAGTTTATGGAGAGTATTGATAGTTTCAGTCAGTGGGCAGAACTTTGCCAAATTGTGTACAATGTTGGAATATGTGATGTTTCACATCTTGGATGTGATGTTTTACATCTTGTGGGCGGCACGGTGGCACAGTGGTTAGCACTGCTGCCTCACAGCGCCAGAGACCCGGGTTCAATTCCCACCTCAGGCGACTGACTGTGCGGAGTTTGCACATTCTCCCCGTGTCTGCGTGGGTTTCCTCCGGGTGCTCTGGTTTCCTCCCACAGTCCAAAGATGTGCAGGTCAGGTGAATTGGCCATGCTAAATTGCCCGTAGTGTTAGGTAAGGGGTAGATGTAGGGGTATGGGTGGGTTGCGCTTCGGCGGGGCGGTGTGGACTTGTTGGGCCGAAGGGCCTGTTTCTACACTGTAAGTAATCTAATCTAACAAAAGCACAGATTCTTGAAATGGAGAAAGCTGCAACATAAAGCAACTTGGGAGAAAACGGAAAACGAGCACACGGGGCAGCATGTGATCGGGAATGGCAATAGAATGTTGGGTCTCATAATAACAGGAGGGAGTATCATAGTATCATGGAGTGATTGGGATTTTGAAACCATATAGGGAGGACCAATGTATCATCGTGTCTGTACTGGTCATGGAAGATTAATCTTTTCTAATCCTATATTCCATCATTTAGCGAGCAGCCTTGCATACTATGGTATTTCAAGTGCTCATCTAAATATTTCTTGATTGTTGTGACAATTCATACCTGTTCAGATCTTTTCAGGCAATGAGGTCCACATAACTCTAAATACCTCGGTGAAAAAAATTGCTCAAATCCCCTTACCTTATATCTGTGCATGTTGGTTATTGACTCCTGACTGAGGGGAACGAGTTTGCACTATTTACCTGTCTATATCACTCAGAACTTTACACAGTAGGACTGCAGAAAGGCATGGGATTAGGGAGTATTGTGAGGCCAAATGTGATTCTTGTATTAGCGCATGAAACGGTTTGGAGAAGATCACAGAACTGAGAGGCCTGTGAGTCTCGAATTATTTGCAGAAATAAGAGGGAGTGACTCTGGAGAAGGTCAAAGGAGAAAGAGAAGTTATGTGAGTTTGCAAGTGCTTACAATAATAATGATGGAGTCGGACTGCAGAAGGGCAGAAAAAGAATGGATGCAGGAACACTGGAGGCTAATACAAATAATAAACACAATGAGACTGGAGGATGATACAGAGTTCTGGAGGATTGTAGAGTTTGGAGCAGAGTGCAGAAATGGTGAAGGCCGCATTTGCCTCGCGGGTAATGTAAGGGAATTAGCTTCAGCAAACTGCAAGCTATGGCATAGTCAGGAAAGATCATTGTGGTTGGGAAGGATTACTGAAATAGGGATTTTTCCAGCCTGGAGGTAGTGCGGAGATAGGAAGTCGTGCAAACGTGAAGTGGTTCGAGAGAAAGATTGGGTGAAATCATTGACAGATTTGAAAACAAGACCACTTTGAAATGCAGATGTTTCTGGAGACAATGCAGTTCAGTTAGAGACCACGTGTGGCAGGAGTTACATGATGGACAGCATTCATTTCAACAACATGAGGCTTACTGACACTAATATCATGCCAAGTCAGAATTTGAAATTTCCAGGAATGATGTGAGAACAGAGCGTTGGAAGTTTTACACAACAAATAAGCTGATGCAATAATTAAATGGAAACAAACTCTCTTGATGCTGAGACCTGGTTCGAAATTATCTAAAAACTCATTTTCAAATTTGTGACTGGGATTTTTTCGTCAACCTGAGGCAGTTCCCAGGAAGTGGTGGAGGGTTGTCAACAGCTGTCAATCAATGACATTGACCCCAACATTGAATACAGTGTCAGTCCCTGGACCCACCTCCTGCTTTCCACCCAATCCTTCGGAATGATAGTAACCATGACGTTTATAATCTGCCCAGATTATCACACTTCCTCCTATCTCCCTCCAACTCCCAATAACCAAGCAGTATCACGAGGCATCCGGAGATAAGAATACCCCCAACACCAGCTAGCGGTGTGAGAATCTACATTATATTAATAATTGGGATATTTTTTATTGACGTGGAAAGCAGTTTTGCATATGCATTGATTTCCATTTTGAAAACTGAAATGTTCTTTTGCTTCCCCGAATGCAATGGCCTGGAAATGGAAATAACAGAGCTGGAAGTGACACTTTGGATCATGATTAGCTTTCCATGATACAGGAGGAAGCAGAGACCCTGCTCCTGACATTTCAGTTCCAATAATCCTAGGTGAATCTTGGCTCTGGCCCTTGCTCCACTGATCTTAAGTCTGTGCAGTATCTCCAGCTCCTTTACGCTGGTCTCCCAAATATGAAACAAAAACCAAGATATAAATTGCTGCAAAGTCTCAGCAGGTTTGGCAGCATTTGTGGGAGAGAAATCCCAGTTAATGCTTCGGGTCCAGTGACCCCTCTTGAGAACAGAAATGTTACCTCTTCTCCTTGAATTGGGAAACCTGTGCCCTTATCTTCATCTTCTTTTCGTTCTCTTGATGTCTGCTAAAAACTCCATCTTCTGTTTTCTCTCTGAGAGATGTGCATCTCTACAATGGTTACCTTTGGTCTTCAATGGTCATTTATTATCCCCTACCCACTGGATTTTGAGCTTTTGTCAGATTTATGCAGTAATTAGTTGAATAATTCAGGAAACTGGATATTTCATCGTTCTTTTGAACTGAGCTCTGACACTGGATAGAGGCACCATGTAAATAATTGTGCTTGTGCAGCAACTTACATTACACAGCGTGTATCCAACTTGTTAAAAGTTTCAAAGATTTCATAGTCATAATCCGTTAACTGATCTGGGAGACCAAATATATGGAAAACATATAACAGCCAGAGAATTAAGAACCTTCACTGTCTGTATTCGACTCTTCAGCTTGGGCTCACTCTGCTCGTCTTCCTTACTAAGATCCACTCAGTCCCTTACAGGTTTGTCATGTAAATAAAGTGTGTGCGACTGTCAGTTCATTGAGGAACACAATGTAACATAAGGCAAGAATGGGGTTAGAGCCACAGCAAATGAGTGGAATCCAATGCAGAAGAGTCAGCAAAGTAGCTGCCCTTAGTCCTGCCGTAAAATAGCCTGTACCTGGTTATACTTTTTAGTCTCAAATCTATAATTAGTCTCAAATCTGGATGGGTGCTTAAGCTCGGACAAATGTTCGGCACAACATCGTGGGCCGAAGGGCCTGTTCTGTGCTGTATTGTTCTATGTTCTATGTTCTATGTTCTAAAATGCCAAGAACATTTTTTAAACAAAGCAGAATGTCGATTGTTGACACAAATGCAGTTAACAATTACTCGTACAGTATTTAGTTTTCAGTTTATGGCAACAAAAGCTGACAAAGCGATCAAAGGTGAATGTGACAGTGAACTAGACAGAACAGTCAGTGAAAATGACCAGTAGATGTGCTGTTGCCATGGCCACCAGATAACGTGTTATGCAGGGAGCGAGGCCTCACTTTCCCTGGGACAGGATCAAAATCGACATGGAATTTACTGGCAGAATGATAATTGAAAAATGGCTGGGTATTAATGAACATAAATATCTAAGCAATCTGAATGGTCGCTACAACAGCAAGATAAAATCAGCCAGAAGTTTAAGAAAATATGAGCACAATGGTAAATCAGTAAGTTTCCAATTCCACTGAACAAATTTTGACTTGAATGAAAACAGGCTGCAAATGGAATCTAGAATACCAATCCAAAAGCTATCCATAGAAACATGCAACACTTATAACGGTGAACCTGCACTGCATCCAGCCTGTTACTCCTTCAAGAACAATTGACACAACTGGATAATATAGTGTGAAAATTGGACAAACCCTATGATAGGGAAGTGCTAAAAGTTGGACCACTCTTTTCCTTTTATTCATGTTGACATCACTGGCAAGGCCAGCTTATATTGCTATTTGCTAAGAAAGGAATTAAGATTCAATTACATTGCTGTGGATCTGGAGTTACCTATAGACCATTCCCTACCTTCTGAAAAGATAGGTGCCTCACTACAGTGAGTTATATTCGGAGGAAAACATGCCATCATAGATGTAAAATATCAAAAAAGATCAGTTTTAAATCAGTTATCATGGCAGAGCAAAGGAATACGGGGGATGTAAGAGGAAAGTTTTTTCGTAATGATCGGTTTGAGGGCAGATGTATTTCAATTACAAAAGGATGATGTTCCCAGGCAATGATAATACATGTTGTTCAAATGTGATTTCCAAGCAGAGGCAAATGTTGAATGTATAAGCACCGTGAAAAGTGAGGGAAGTGAGACCATTGTAATTCTGGTCAAGTGTGAACCCCAGTCATCTGAAAACATGGTGGAGAAAAAGGGGTAGATAATGTGAGTTAATTAATATTGTGGAGGCACGGAGGTAGAGATAACACAAACAAACTGCCACACTGCACCATTGCCTACCCCTGCAACGCTGCATTAACTCGCCTCAATTATCAACAAAACATACAGGAAGGGCAGTGAATGAACACTGAATACTTTACTTTCAATGTGGATTCCTGCAAGTTTTAGAAAATGAATAATATGCTGTTCATCACTCCATTTAAAATGTAAAGATGCATGCAACATGTATAAAGGCAGAAAGTAGAGTTAAACTATACGTTGGTCAGAAGATCGGGCAGTCCCGCCGTGATCCTTCAGCAAAACAAACTGTCCAGACATCTATCATCACTTCTGTGTTATAGATGATTTCTTTTGGACAGGTATCTCAATTGAAAGAAGTGGACGTTCATCTCAGTCCAAGCTAGAAACATTTTTGCGACCCTGTAGGTGTCGATGATAGGACATAAGAGGGAAAGAAACTCATTTAATCAGACTGAAAAGTACCAAGTGCTTTACAGCTGCTCTGCCCCGAACCGTAAGAAACTATAGAAAGTTGTGAACACAGCCCAGTGCATTGCACAAGCCAAACTTCCTGCCATTCACTCAATCTACATTGTTGTTGCCTTAGAACGGCAGCCAACATCATTAAAGACTCCTCCCATCCCAGTTAAATCCTCTTCCAAACTTTTCCGTCAGGCAGAAGACACAAAAGCATAAACATGCATACCAATAGGTTCAAGAATATTTTCTTCTCCGCTGTTATTTGACTTGTGAATGGATCGCTCAAATTTAAAATCTAATGCTGATCTTGCTTTTTGTGCACCTTCGTTGCAGCTGTAACTTTATATTCCTCGCTCTGTTTAATCACCTGATGATCTTCGTGTCTTTGCATGTTAAAATCTGCTGTACTACAAGCAAACAAATGATTTTCACACTATACAGGTAGATATGACAATAATAATAAAACAAATCAAACCTAATCAAATCAAAGGTGAAGGGAGAAAGGTAAATGACAGAGATGTTGGAAGCGGTCGAACATCAAAGCCAGTGGAATAACTTGTGAGGACAGAGACGTGTTGTGTTTTTGATAAAGCTGAACATGTTGAAATGCCAGAGGATGGCATGTTCAATGTTGAGGGTGTTGCTGAAATATGAAAAGTGCATCACTGGGTACGTTGCTAAGGTGGCACTGAAGAAAAGTATCCTGAGAAGTAACAACAGTTAGGACCATTACAGTCAGGGTCATTTTGGAATCAGTGGCTCTGGAGAAATGTTGGTTGAAAAGACGATGTGCTAAATAGGAGTTGGAGAAGTCATAAAGACAGAGAGGTTTATAACGCAGAAAAAGAAATGCACTTTGGCCTGTAGAGTCTGTGCTGGTCAAATGCAATTGCCTAACAATTCTCATGTAGTTTTCCAGCATTAGGTCCATGACCCTGCCATTACAACTGCACACATGAATAGTTCTGTTATCAGGGTATCCGCCTCTACTACCCTTACAAGTAGTCATCCAGGGAATCAAACTCTGGCTGCCTGCCGCCTGGAGGAAGAATGCCTCATCTTCCGGTTTGGGACCCCCACAAACACATGAGATCAATGTGGACTTCACCAGGTTCCCCTCCTCCCACCTTATCCCAGATCCAACCTTACAACTCGGCGTCGCCCTCTTGAACTGTCCTACCTAATCATCCTCCTGTCCATCTATCCACTCCACCCTCCCCTCCGACCTATCACCATCACTCCCACTTTCATCTAACTATTGCATTCCCAGCTACATTCCCCGATAACAGCGCCCCTCCCATTTATGATTCAGCCCCCTTTGGCCGCTCCCTCATTCCTGATGAAGAGCTTATGCTCAAAATATCGCCTCCCCTACTCGGCGGATGCTGTCTGTGCAGCTGTGCTTATCCAGCACCCCACTCTTCTTCCCGTACTGGCAGTAATTTCCAGGTTGCCACCATAGTGTCAGTGGCAAACTAAACATCCTGCCTCTTTGCATCCATGCCCCGGTCATTTACAAGCCCAAAAAGTGGAAAACCTATGTCCTTTCAATGCTGTCTATGCTCCTTATGATTCTATACATTGAAACCACGTCCCCTCAAGAATTTTCCCTGCTCCAAGGAAAACAACCCTAATCCATCCAATCTCGCTTCGTACCTAAAGCTTTACAACCTTGGAATCATCCTGGAAATCTCTGCATCCTTTCCAGGGCAATCAAAATACACCTACGTTGTGGATTCCAGAACTGCACACAATACGCTAGCTGTGGCGTGACCAATAGTTTATACCGTTGCAGCATACTTTCCTTGAACTTCATCTCTATTAAAAGAACAAAAAATGTTCCTTATTCCTTTTGAACCATATTATCGACCTGTCCTGCTGCCATAAGGTGTTCATGTGCAGCAAGGTCCCTTTGATTTTCAGTGTGTCTCAGGTTCTTACCATTCTTCATGTTTTTCCCTTGCCTTGTATTTCCTTCCCATGTGCATCAGCTCACAAATACCCAGACTGAATTCCATTTGCCACTGATCAGCCCATCTCACCAGCCTATTTACACCATCCCATAATCGAGGGCTATCCTCTTCACTCTTCAGCACTTCATCAATTTTTATACTGTCAGTGAACTTATCCTGTATATTCCCCAGTATGTAGGTTTCCCGGTAGATGTGAATACCACCGTTCATCTTTCGTGGAACATGTGGGCCCTGTATTCTTTCTATTTCCTTCTTGAATGCATCCCACTTCTCTAACATGGATTCCCCTAAAAGTGTCTGCTCTGTGCCCAAACGCACACAATCTTATTAAAATTTGGGATTGCTCCAGTTTAGAACTTTGATTTCTTGTCCTCGTCTTTTTCCATATTAATCTTGAGTTGTTGTCATTGTCTGCAAAATTATTCCCCACTGAATTGCCAGGTAGGAGAAAGAGGAATTCAGATGTTGGAGATCAGAGTAGAGAGTGTGGTGATGGGAAAGCACAGCAGGTCAGGCAGGATTCTCGTCAGATCAACATCCCTCACTCCCAGGACCTTCTAACGCCACCACAGGAAGTGCAAAACCTGCTCCCACAGGCCGCCCCCTCACCTCAATCCAAAGCCCCAAAGGGTCCTTCCACATCCAACAGACGTTTACCTGTACCTCCACAAATGTCATCTACTGCATCCGTGCACCCAATGTGGTCTCCTCAATATCAGGAGACTGGATGTCAACTTGCAAATCTTTTCAGAAAATATCCCTGGTACACTCACACCAACCTGGACAACTGCTCCATGGCTGAACACGTCAACTCCCCCTCCCACTCCACCAAGAAAATGCAGGTCCTTGGCATTCTCCATTGCTAAACCCTAACAATGCACCGCCTAGAGGATGAAAGCCTCATCTTCGTCCTTGGGACCCTGAATCCACACAGGATTGATGTGGATTTCACCAGTTTCCTCATTCCCCCTCCCTCCACCTTATCCCAGTTCCAAGCCTCCAACTGAGCACTGCCTCCTTGAATTATTCACCTTCCTTCCCATCGATCCGCTTCACCCTCTTATCTGATCTATCACCCACTCCTCACGTTCATATATCCAGCACATTCCCAGCTACCTTGCCGCTAGCCCCACACCCACCCGTTTTGGCTAACACCCCTCACCACGGCCTTTCAGCCTCATTCCTGAAGAAGGACATATGCCTGAAACGTTGATTTTCCTACATCTCAGATGTTGCCTGGCCTTCTGTGCTTTTCCAGCAGCACATTCTTCCCATTGCAATGTCAGCTACTTATCCAACTTCATTCCATAAAAATCGGGCCAGGAATTCCATCAAAGTGGTTGAAGGTACTAAAAACCAGTCTGGGATTGGCCAGACGAAGGTATCCAGTATGTTGTGGTAAAGAGAGAAGGAAAGCAGCCTCCGGTTTATTCAGCAGACAGCAACAGAGTGATAAAGTGTGAAAACAGCTGTGAAATGCTCCAGACCCACGGGTGAAACAGGAATATCTGGGCCAAGTGTTGGATGATAGGGTGGGGGAGGAATTCCAATCATAATCGTGAACACATGGAGTCTAATGAATAATATCCAACCTGTGGAAAGCTTTGGGAAATCATGAAGGGTCATATGACAGAGAATGATTTGTTGCTGACAGTAAGAATAGGTCATATTCACTGTGGGTTTAAATAATGCTCAGGTTCATTGCATATTTCAGAGATGAGTATTTCATAGATAGCCACTGTGAGGTAGGAAAATAAGCTTCTATGTTCAGCACTGGACTCATTCAGAAACAATCAACATGCATTGTGGGACAGGAGAAGTGGAATGAAGGAGATCATGAAAAATCCAATGTTTAAGGAGTTAGAGAGAACTGATTCTCAATTCTGAACTGATTATCAATTCTTAACTGATTGGATCCTGCATTATGAAATTCAAAACTCAAAATGAACACACTCCATCTTGCAGAATGAAAGAAATTCCCAAAACATTTTATTCTTATATGAGAAGCAAGCGGGTAACTATAGAAAGGATTGGTCCACGAAAAAATAATGAAGGAAGGCTGTGTGTCAAATCTGAGAGAATGGGTGAGATTCTGAATGATTACTTAGCATCAGTTTTCACTGAGGAGAGGAACATAATGGATCTTGAGATGAGAGATACAAGTTTGATTAGTCTGGATCACGTTGGCATAAATAGGGAAGATGTATTGGGTGTGCTAGAGGTTATTAAGTTGGACAAATCCCCAGGACCGGATGGGATCTATCCCAGGTTGCTGAGGGAGGTGAGAGAGGAAATAGCTGGGGCCCTGACAGATATCTTTATGGCAAAGTTAAATACAGGTGAGGTGCTGGAGGACTGGAAGGTTACTCATGTTGTCTCCGTGTACAAGAAGGGAAGTAGGGATATTCCAGGTAACAACAGATCCGTGAGCCTAACGTTGGTGGTGGGGAAATTGCTGGAGTTGGTACTGAGAGATAGGATATTTTGATATTTGGAAAGGAATGAGCTTATCCGTGATGTGCAACATGGTTTTGTGCGGGGGAGATCGTGCCTTACCAACTTGATAGAGTTCTTCTCGGAAGTTACCAAGTTGTTCGATGAAGGCAGGGCTGTAGATGTTGCATACATGGACTTGAGTAAAGCGTTTGATAAGGTTCCCCATTGCAGACTAATGGAGAAAGTGAAGTTACGTGGTGTGCAGAGTGTTCTAGCTAGGTGGATAAAGAACTGGTTGAGCAACAGGAGACAGAGAGTAGTAGTTGAAGTCGAAATGGAGAAAGGCGACCAGTGGTGTTCCACAGGGGTCAGTATTGGAGAGACTGTTGTTTGTAATATACATAAATGATCTAGAAGAGGCTATTGTTGAAATGATCAGCAAGTTTACAGATGACACAAAGATTGGTGGAGTGTCAGAAAGCATTATGGACTGTCAGAGAATACAGGAGGATACACATAGACTGGAAGGTTAGGCGGAAAAATGGCAGATGGCCTTCAATCCAGACAAATGTGAGGTGATGCATTTCGGCAAGTCTCATTCTGGAGCGAATTATACAATGAATGGAAGAGCCTTGGGAAAAGTTGATGGGCAGAGAGATCTGGGAGTGCAGATGCATTGTACTCTGAAGGTTGCTGCACAGGGGGTAGAGTGGTCAAGAAGGCATATAGTATGCTTGCCTTCATCGGACGGGGTATTGAGTATAAGAGCTGGCAAGTCACGTTAAAATTGGACAAGACATTGTTTCGGCCGCATTTGGAGGGCCATGTACAGTTCTGGGCGCCACATTAGCAAAAGGATATGGACGCTTTGGAGAGGCGACAGAGAAGGTTTACGAGGATGTTGCCTGGTATGGAAGGTGACAACTATGAAGAGAAGTTGAAGAGGGGAGGTTTATTTTCACTAGAAAACAGGAGATGGGGGGTGGGGGCTGATTGAGGGTTATAAAATCATGAAGGGTATAGACAAGGTGGATCGAGACACGCTTTTTCCCAGGGTGAAGGATCCAATACCGAGAGGTCATGCGTTCAAAGTGAGAGGTGGCAAGTTCAGGGGTGATACACGCGGTAAGTACTTCACACAGAGGCTGGTGTGCGTTTGGAATGCTTTGCCAGTGGAGGTGGTAGAGGCAGACACGGTAGATTCGTTTAAGATGCGCCTGGGCAGATGCATGAGTAGTTGGGGAGCAGAGGGATACATATGCTTAGGAATTGACCGACAGGTTTAGTCAGAACATTTGGATCGGCTCAGGCTTGGAGTGCCGAAGGGCCTGTTCCTGGGCTGTAAACTTTCTTTGTTCTTTTTACTATCAGCCAACAGCAGATGAGAACTGCGGATTACAACTTTCCATCAAGAAATGTATGGAGCAAGCTACCAGAGAAAGTAAAGGAGGTGGTTAAAATTAGAACAATTCAAAGGTATGGGTATATGACAAGGAAGGATTTAGGGGGTTTGGGCCAAATGCTGGCAAATGGGTCAAGACTAAGTAAGATATCTGATCTGCATGAACAAGTGGGCAAATGGGATGTTTCTATGCTGTATGATTCAATATGAAGAAAATGATTCCTCAAATCTTCATCCTTCCCAAAATTGAAAAGTTCCACATGTACACCTCAACAGCTACCCACGCTGACAACGGGATACTTAATATTCAACAGTCATAGCAAACAGAACCTGAAACCCACACTGTATAAAGGAGATTAATCAGTTCTAAACTTTTTTATTGTAGTGTTACCTAAAGTAGGAAGGAGGAAATGTGTTGTTATCAATACAAATATAAAGAAACAAGTATTCACAGGAATGTGATAATACTGGGTTTGCAAGATACCCTGCTTTGAGTCACCAAAATCCATTGCAGTTCTATAACTGCTGACATTTCCAATCATGCATTCCGAGAAGGTAACCTCCAGTTCTGAGGTTTGATTCAGGAGTTTATAACATTTGACTAAGTGCAATGATGTTTTAAACCTGCTAAATCAGTTGAGGCAATGAAAACAACACTAAAATTTTTTTTACAATATATAATTTAACTGGATGATATTGCAATTTTTCATGGGTCTAACACTGAGCACTATATCAGAATGCAAATTTCTTAATTAACAAGGAGAAACAGAGAATATATCATCTACAAACTGTAAATGCTTGTGGACAGTTACCAGAAACACCATTGATGGCAAGGAGCATGTTGGAAACTTTCCTGGCATCTTTAATTGGGAGATGCATTTATAGATTGGATTGGTAAGTCGTTGTTGTTGCACGTGATATGCAAACACTAAATTCTGAGGTATTGCATTCTGTGGCTTTTTCCAGGCTGGCATGGTGTCTCAGTGGTTGGCACTACTGCATCATTGTGCTCAGGACCTGAGTTTGATTCCTGCCTTGGGCGACTGTCAGTGTGGAATTTGCGCATTCTCCTTGTGTCTGCGTGGGTTTCCTCCGGGTAATCCGGTGTCCTGCCGCAATACCAAGGTTTGCAGGTTAGGTGAATTGGCCATACTAAATTTTCATTGTGTTCAAGGATGTGTAGTTTAGATGCATTAGTCAGAGGTAAACATAGGGTATGGGGAATAGGTCTGGGCGGATTACTCTTCAGAGGGTCGTTGTGATCTTGTTGGGCCTGTTTCCACGTTGGAGGTATTCTATTCCGAGATCCTTATGATCTGTGCGACATCCACGAGGAGATTGATGTCGCAACGATAATAATGACAATTTTATAATTCTGAGTTGAGAGAAGATATTTGTAACTGAAATTAAACTGTGGCTGGATACGTCTGACCGCATTGAGCTGTGTTAATTGCTGTTGGATCACATAACTTGGAAGATGTGTGGACCGTGTCTCAATAGAAAAACTTAAATCCCACTACTTTACGAACAAAGAGGCAGTTTGTTGTTTTAATAAAGCTGCCCGAATATAAATATATTGTATTGCTTTCCAGTCTCTCATTAACTTTGTTTGCTGCATTAACTATGCTTTCCTGACCTTTCATGCACCGCTTAAATCTAAGTTTGCTTTATAATTAGTATTTGATTTTTGTCCAGCAAAGTGGTGTTGAGAGAATGTACTTCACATTGCTTCAGTGATTTCAGGAGTCACAACTTATTATAAGAATCTCTAACAGTAGCGAACCTTCTCTAGAATAGGCCATTATTACCTATGTAGCAAATAATTTACATTACCCTGGATTACTTGCAGCAATGCAATTGAACTTTCATTGTACCATGTCCCTCCCCTCCCTCTGCAGGAGAAATTCTTGTCACCTCATTGTCACTCTTCTGTGGTGGCATTAATTTGATTATGTCAGTTACTGATTCAATCGCATTCTGGCCTAACATAGTGCAAAGCCAGACTCAGACGGTTCATTTTACATCCTCACAAAATATGCGTTCTTTCAAATTTAAAAAATCATCTTATTCTTCCATTTGCTTCTTTGACAATAACCTGAGCGTCAGTTTGTATTCCAGCTCTTTGAGAGTCGGGTAGTTTTAAATCCATTTTCTCTGGTCAGATGACCCACAAATGTGAGGACGCCTATTTAAAAAAATCACTTTCAACCGAAACAGAAATGCCAAGCTTCTCAAATCTATCACCAGCACTGATATCCCCGTACCAAGAATCATTCTTTATAATATGTGCAGCACCTGTACAATATTCACACGGAGTTTGGGAAGTTTGGAGTTCAGATCTGGAGGTGACACAATAAATCCTGCAAACCCCTTTGTGACTTGGATGTCATTGCCGGCAGGATGGTTAGTACGTTTACAATTGACACCAATATTGGAGGTGTACTGGACAACGAATAAGATTGCTTCAGAGTCCAATGCACCTTGATCAGATGGGCCAATGGGCTGAGAAGTGGCAGATGGGGTTCAATTCAGATAGATGTGAGATGTTCCATTTTTGTATCGCAAACCAGAGTAGGACCTACACATTTAATGGCAAGGTCCTGGGGAGTGATGCCAAGCAAAGAGATGTTGGAGTGCAGATTCACAGTTTCTTGTAAGTCTGATCGCAGATAAACAGGACTGTGAAGAAGGCATTTGGCATGCTTGCCTTTATTGGTCATTGCTTCACGTATAAGAATTGGAATGTCATGTTGAGGCTGTAAAGGACATTGGTTAGTCCACTTTCGGAATACTACGTTCAATTCTGGTCTCCCTTCGACAGGAAAGATATTATGAAACTTGAAAGGGTTCAGAAAGGATTTATAAGAATGTTACCAGGGCTGGAGAGTTGGAAAGGCTGAGTCAGTTGAAGGTGATTTTAACTGGAACATCGGAGGCTGAGGGGGAGACTTGTAGAGATTTATAAAAGCATTAGGGACATGGATAGGGTGAAGATCTTAGGTTTCATTCCCAAGATTGAGGCGTCCAAAACTAGAGGGCACAGCTTTAAGGCGAGAGGGGAAAGATTTAAAAGGGAACTGAGGGACAAGTTTTTCACCCAGAGAGTGGTGCGTGTATGGAACAAGTGGTGCGTGTATGGAACAAGTGGAGGAGGTGGGTACATTGCACTATTGAAGAGGCATCTGAATGGGTGCACTACTGGGAATGGTTTAGAGGGATATAGCATGGATACAGGACCTTTGGCCCAAATTACTCCATGCTGACCATGTGCTCCTTCCAATTGCTTGCATTTTTTCTATATTCTTCTAAACCCTTCCCATCCATGTACCTTTTCAAATGAAGTTTAGATGTTGTTATTGTACCTCCCTCAACCATTTCCTGTGGCAACTCATTCCATTCACTCTCTGCGTGAAGAAATTGCCCCTCAGATCCTTCCTAAAACTTTCCCTTCTCAACTTCAACCTATGCTCTCCAGTTTTTAATTCTCCATCCACTTGGAATAAGGTTAAAAACATTCCTTCTGTGTCTGCCCTGCATGATTTTATGCACATCAATAGGGACACCCCTCATTCTCCTCAATCCAAGGAATAAAGTCCTCTCCTGGCCAACCTCTCCCTATAACTCAGGTCGATTAATTCTGGTACTTCTTGGCAAATCTTTCCAGCATTATTTGTGTCTTTCCTGCAACAGGGTGACCAAAACTGAACACAATACTCCAAGTGCAACATCACCACTGACTTATACAGCTGTAACATAATATCCCAACTCCTGTACTCGTTGCTTTGACTGATGTAAGCCAGCATGCTAGATGCCTTCTTCACCATCCTGTCTACCTGTGGCCCCACATTCCAAGGACGATGTAATTATACTCCTGGGTCACTCTGTTCCACAACACTGTTCAGCACCTTAGCATTTATGGTGTAAGTTCTACCTTGGATTGACTTTCTAAAGTACAACACCTCACATTTATCTGAATTGCATTGTGTTTGCCAATCGTCATCCCACATCCCTGCAATCTTTGACAATCTTCCTCGCTATCAATGATACCTCCTAATTTTGTATCATCTGCAAACTTACTCATCATGCCGATCATTTATACAAGTAACAAATGCCGAAGGTCCCAGCACCAAACCCTGTGGCTCACCACTAGCATCAGGGCACCAGTCCGAGACACGACCTTCAACAATTACCCTCTGCTTGCTAACATTGAGTAAATTTTGAATCCAGTTTGCTATCTCTCCCTATATACCATATGACCTAACATTCAGGACTAGCCTGTCATGTGGGATCTTGTCAAATACCTTAGTAAACTCTATATAGACAACATTCACTGCCCTATCCTCATCAATCCTCTTGGTGGTGAATTTAAAATTGCAACCATGCAATGGCTAGGAATTGAACCC
The DNA here is from genome assembly GCF_037043375.1 of Chiloscyllium plagiosum. NCBI lineage: Eukaryota > Metazoa > Chordata > Chondrichthyes > Orectolobiformes > Hemiscylliidae > Chiloscyllium > Chiloscyllium plagiosum. Next base: position 7,608,404 of record NW_028270178.1, read on the forward strand.
GGTTTAACTGCATGGAAAGCAGCTACGTTCAAACACTATATTAACATTGCTTATTGATGGGCCTCTGAGTGTTCATTGACGATGCAGGTGAATATGGTTAGAACCAGAATGTTTCCTGAGGAAGTCTTGCAGAGATGTCCTGAAGGTGAAATTGTTGACATGAACAATAACAACTGTCTTCACACCTGCACACACACAACATGGGTGCAGGCGAAAAATAAGCACTACCACAGTTTGGCGGTAGTCTGGGGGCGTAAAGCACAAACAGAAGGATCTGAGTCTCTGTTCACTTTGAGAGCTGGCTCTGAGGGAGCTGGATCACACACACACAAAAACAACAGTCATCCTTCTTGCTAGTTATTGCTGCAACCAGCAGAGACTTTTCTCTGGATTTTCATTGACCGTGGTTTTTCCTTTCCCTCCTAGTGTCACACTTGGTCAAATGGTATCATGACGTTGAGGGGAGTTCCTCTACCTTCTCGTCTCTAGTTCAACTTCTTTGAAAAAAGGCTGTAATCAATGGCCCTTGTGGCACACAACCTGGCCATCAATAAGCAGGTTATTGCTGACCATGTATTGCTTGATAGCCCTGTCAATGACACCTTCCTTCCAATTTCCATGTTAGAGAATGGACAGATGAGACGTTATTTCACAACATCAGATTGGCCCTGATTTTTCTGTGTAAAACATGCCTGGGAATTTTTCACATTCTTGGTCCATGCCAGTGCTGTTGCAGCATCAGAAAACATTGGCTCAGCAGGTGTCAAATTTTCGATATTTAAGTTGTCAGGACCCACAACCTTTTCAGTATTTAGTACCCCCTGTAATTCCATAACATGAGGGAGAGTGAATTGCATTGGCTGGAGACTGAGATCTGTGAACATGGGGACCTCACGAGAAGGCTGACATGGATGAATGCCTTGGTATTTTCGGTTCAGGATTGTTGCAAATGCTTCAGCTTTACCTTTTGCACTGATGTCCTGGACTCCCCCATAACTGAGGGTTTAGTTGGTGGAGAGCAGCCTTCTCACCCAGTGATTTAATTGTCCACCATCTTTTTTGAGTAAATATGCCAGAGCGTGGATCTGCAGATCATTGATGCGATGCAAAACCAGAAATTACTAGTGGAACACAGCAGGTCTGGTAGCATCAATGGAAAGAAAGCGTAGTTTCATTGGTTGTTTGATCGCTTAGCTCTCTCCATCACTTGTTGCAGAGAAAAGTCGTCCTGTTCTGGAGCTTCACCAGGTTGGAACCTCGTATGTTCTTTTTCAGTTCTGCTGTTTATATGTCCTGTTGTACTATTCATTGAACCATTCTGAAGAATTTCTAGTCCTTTTCAATGTTGTAATTTTACCAGCTTCCATCATAGAGCCATTGGGTCATAAAGCATGGAATCAGACACTTCCATGCATCCAGTCCAAGTTGAACATGCTCCCAAACTAAACTGGTCCCACTCACCTGCTCCTGACACTCCTATTCATGTATCCATCGAAATGTCTTTGTTCCATATATACATCACCCTCTGCATCAAGGGATTAACCACGCCCCCCCACACTGCCCACACACACAGACCACCGCCAGATCGCTTTGAATTCTTTTCCCTCTCACTTTATACCTATGCCCTCGAGATTTGGACTCCATTACCCTGTGGAAGACCTTGACTATTTACCCTCTCCATGCCCCTCAAGATTTTATGAACCTCGATCAATTCTTCCCTCAGCCTCTGATGCCCCAGAGTAAACAACGCCCCAGGCTATCCAAAACCTCCAGTCAGCTATGTTGAGCAGATGGTCTATGATTGTCTGTGCAAGGTATAATTCTGATGCTGCAGATGGCCCACTAAACTTTATGAACTCCTCGTCATAAGTTGGTCGAGCTGTTTGAAGTCTGTCTTATTTCACACAGAGACAGTATCACATCACATAAAGCAGCAACTATAAAATGTGGGTCAGGTAGATTCGTGGCAATGCCTTTTGGAGTGTGCCAGAACGATCAGCAGGTGCTGATGCTGACCCTGTCTTGGTGATGGACACTGAAGCCTCCCACACAGAGTCCTTTCTCTGTCCTTTCCACATTCAATGTTGTGTTTAAACAGGGAAATTTGAGGGATGCGGTAATTGATAATCAGCAGAATGTTTCTATGTACGTGTTTAACCTGATGCCAGAAGGATTCTTGGAGACAGGCATCGATTCTGAGCACTTCCAGGTTACCCCCCCTCCCCGACTGTATCCTACAAAGCTGCAACCTCTGCTGGCTCTGTCCTGCCAGTGGGACAGGACCTGCTCTGCGACTAGCATAGGTTTGTCCGGGACATTGTCTGGAATGTGGGATTCTGTGAGCGTGACTATGTTTGATTGTTGCTGGAATAGTCTGTGAGAAATATACTGCAGGTCAGGTTTAAGTTTTATACAATAATGAGTAAACCCCTCTTTTCTTTCTTTGGCTCTTAAGATCAAACCAAAATAACGGTTTTATTCAGTTGAAGATTATTCACTTCAATAATCAGAATGCACACCTAATTATTGCTAAATTTAGTAACGATCCTCACTAGCTGATTATTGCTCAGTTCAATAATTGCAATAAACAGCTGAATCATGTTTAGATGAGTAAACACATGATCTTTGCACTACCATAAAAATCAATAATCCGATTGAAAAGCAGGAATCTAAATATAGTCTTCCTGGACAACATTGGCACCACAGGTAAAGAGTGACCAGCTCCTAAGTATCTCCAGACAGCTGCCAATCTGGATCTGGACGGTTATTCAATCATTTCCTCACAATAGACAATTTAAATCTGTTCTTAAACAAGGGGGAAGTTCATGGAGCAGATTGGCCAATGGACTAGCACAAGGCTCAGTGCAATTTTTACCATTTATACAAATGAGCTGCCAATGTCTCGTAAGTTCGTCCATGTTTTTGACATCCAGTGAGTCAGGTAAGCTTCATACTTTTACACTTTAGAGCAAACCCTTTCTGAAGGTGTTCGAAAAGTGATGGATTACGTGACATCTTGCATTGAATCCCTCATCAACAATATCCAGTGTAGATCAGCTCCACAATCCCAGTGTCTGAACAGAATTGTGCATCTACATTAATGGTCAGCATGATCCCAACTAACATTACTGTCGAAATTTTATGAAGATGTTTGCAATATCGTATTTATCATTCACAGCAAAGTGTAATTATTGAAGATCACAAATGCTTTGATCATAGCCACTTGATCGACCAATGAACAAATCCACCCATTTGTTGAATTCAATATTCAGATTGAAATTTAATGAAAACATAGCGCACCAATGCTGAGTCTGTTTATCGCAACAAGGATCAAATTATTACTTAGCCCAGGCACTTTGAAAATATCCTATTATTTTTCCCTCGAATGAAAATATTCCACGTCCTAATTGTTTTCATGACAATAATTTAACGATGTTTCCAAATATTCCAGATACGAGGACATATCAAATTTGTTCTATCTATCTCGCATGTGAGTAATCTGGGATATGAATCTCAGTTTCTGAGTGATACCTCGTACGTAGACCGTGCCTCTGAAAGACTGACAGATTGTTCCAAACAGCATATCACTTCAGTTCTTCACAACAAGCAAGGTACCGCCTGCAGCCCACCAGCTTCCATTAAAAAAAACATCAAACCCTGTGTCCACCATTCGTCATGATTGGACAACATTTTTAATGAATCCTAATCCATTCATGGGCAGCGTTGATTGGGTCAGCATTTATTGCTCATCTCTAATGGTTGCTGACAATGTGTTGGTGAGCTATTTTCCTGAACTGTTGTTGTCTGTGTGCTGTAATAGACACACAATACTGTTATGAAGTGCTATAAATATACAAGCAGGAGGCCGGAATAACACAGCAAGGCAGGCAGCATCAGCGGGAAGAGACATCGATGATTTGGATGTAATCCTTGTTCAGGACTGGGTAAACAGGAGGTGGATATGTCGACGTTTTTTTGTCTCTAATGAAGAATTGTGAAGCAGAGATACATACAGAAAGGTGATATATTTCCAATCAAGGAAGATGATTGACTTGGATGGGAATTTGTAGTGCATAGTGATTCCATGTATCTGCTGCCCATATCCTTTGTAATGATGTGGGTTTGGAAGGTTTTATTTGAGGAACTTTGGTGCATTTCTGCAATGCATCTGGTCGTTGGTACATATTGCTGCTACTGAGAGTCAGTGGTGGAAATAAGATGTTTTTAGTGGCCATCGGGTGAACTGTTTTATCCCGGATAGTGTCAAGCTTCTTGAGTGTTGTTGCAGCCTCACTCATCTCAGCAAATGGGGAGTTGTCCACCACACTCCTGATTTGGACCTATCAGGCGGTGGACAGGTGGAAGTCAGGAAGTGAGTTATTCCCTGCAGTATTCCTCGCTTCTGTCCTGCCTTGACACCATTGTATTTAAATGGATTGTCAACTTCAGAGTCTGGTCAATGCTAATCTCAACACGTTGATAGTTGAGGAATCAGCAACGGTAACCCCATTGATGTCACAGGACGATGAGGTGATTCTCTGTTGTTAGAGTTGATCACTGCTTGGCATTTATGTGTCATGTATGCGATTTTCTACTTTTCATCCCAAGCCTGGATATTGCCCCGATTTCACTGCATTTGGATAAGGACTACTTCAGTACCTGAGTAGTCGCAGATACTGCTGAACACAATGTAATCATCAGCTAATATCCCCATGTCTGACCCTGTGATGAAGGGGAGTCTATTGATGAAATTACTGAAGATGGTTAGACCTAAGACACTCCTTTGAGGATAGAGAAACCCTGCAGCTGTGGTGGCTGACCTCAAAGAACCACAACTTTCTTCTTTTCTGCCTGGGATGACTTCATTCAGTGGAGAGTTCCCCCGATTTCCATTGCATCCAGTTTTGCTCAGGCTCCTTGAAGCCACACCAGGCCATATGTAGCCTTGAAGTTAAGTACAGTCAGCCTCACCCCACCTCTGGAATTCAGCTCTTTTAGTCCATGTTTGGACGAAGGCTGGAATGAGGTCAGGAGCTGAGTGGTGTCACTGAGCAGGTTGTTGTCTGTCAGTGAATCACGGATTCTCCTGCTGACTCTCTCCACCCATCATCGATTCTTTAGGCCGTGGCTTCTTTGTTTCACCTCAGACTGCAGTAGCGTTTCCGCTTGTTTCCTTTAGCTGGAGTTATGGTGGAGCTACCTCACGTTTGCGATCTCGGAGATCCTGGATCTCCCGTACTTCTCACTGAGCCAATCCTGGGGTTTCCTGTTTGAGAGGCTGGGGGTCTCCACAGAGCTGCTGACTGGGGAGGAGTTTAGGGTGGACCACATGCTGTGGGCACTCTGTCACTCAGGTATCTTAGTCATCATCAGGTCGGCTGTGAGGCACTGCCCGAGAAAATATTTCCTTCGGTGGGATAGCAATAGTTCGAGGCTGGTGTAGAATGAGTCTCTTGTCTTCTCCATTGTGTCTCGATTCAGCGCAGAGGCACTGACAGCTGAGAAGACTGCTTCTGGTCCAGGGTGTGTCAGAGGGTCACGAGGAGCTCATTTACCCCACAGGGGATTTGTTGGAATGTCTGACCAATTTATTTGTTGTGGTGAAGCCCATCCCATTGAGACAATGTCCTGTGTTTGCTTTTCCAGAAAAAGGTATACCCGCCATCGTTTTCTTTATGTTGCCTTTCTCCTGCCAGTCATATCCCACTCACGGCGGTGATGACAGTTTTGTCATGCTGGGCGATGGCAGCAGTGTATCATTCAGGCATATTGGTGTTGGTGTTATCCATCAGGTTCCTGATATTCCAGCTCCCAGATTCATTTGCGGGTGAGGCAGGGTTTTGATGGAATCTGTCCGTTTGTAGATTCTTTTACTGTGGAGTGGACACTGCACACCAATTACCACATAGTCACAACGGAGGGAGGTCTGGAGCCAATGACAGGGAAAATCCGAGTGAACTGAAGACCAGGCTCTGCTTTAGGATCCTGTTGGGCTTGTTGGAACACGGACTGGACAGAGAGGGCTTCTGTTGTCTCCAATTAATGGAGGGACAAGAAACCTGTGATAGAACTGAGCAGCTGCTTTTCCTGTTTCTGAAATACTCGCTTCTGAGCTCAGGGGAAAAAATATTTTTCCTTCTTAAGGAGTGACTGAAAGAAATTCTCAACACTGTAATTACCGAGCAGACCGTGTCAGCCAATACTATACAAGGAAATGCTCTTGTCTTGGGCGCTGCCTTCAAGATCCAAAAAATACAAATGGAGATGATGTTAATTTTCCAAATCTGATGTTTTGCTTTTCACTTCAACAACAAAACCATCGTTCGGACAGAAGATTTTATTTATTATTTCAGAAAGAAAGCCACTGCACCCCAACCCCACAGATCCTCCATCATACACCCATCGCATGTCAACGTCACTCTGAATCTCCGAAAGTGTACAATACCCTCCTCCATCAGAGAGTCTGAGTGGACTGGAGGCAGTCAAATAAAATCGATGAATACTCAGAATATAGCTTCAAAGTCAAGTGAGAAGCTGCAGGAGATCTCACATGATACAGTGAGCATTGATGATGGAAGGATGAGTGTTTGTGGATATGGGTCAAATCCAGGGGCTGCTCTGTTCTGCATCACGACAATGCTCTTGAATGTTGTTGGAGGTGCATTCATCCAGGCAAGTAGAGAGAGCTCCATCACACTCCCAACTTATGCCTTGCAGATGCTGAGCAAGCTTTGGCCAAGAGGAAATGGGAAGAGCTCAGCAGTAAGTTACTCTCTGCAGGATTCCCAGCATCTGAAGTGCTGTTGGACCCACAGGATTTGTTTGGCTACGCCTGTTCAATTTCTGATCAATGGTAACTGTCGGGAACGTAATCTTGATAATGCCATTGAAACACAAGGACCTTGCTCGAGATGGTCATGCTGCAAGAACATTGTCCAGGTCTTGCACTATTTGAACATGGATTGCTTCAGGAATTGAGGACCATCAAATGGTGGTTTCACAAACAAACATAGATTGTTTGGTCTGTTCCTTTTCCCGCAAGCTGCCTGAAAGGCCACAAGTTACTCTCAGCAAACAGTTCCCAGTTCACATCTCGAACCACATTTTATTGAAAGAAAACCAATAACAAAAGGCCAGTGAAGGTTTCATCACCTCTACACTTCATCACTACTGGTATATTGTCCACATTCTCATTTGTGAAATCTCTCTGGGTAATCAATGTTCAAGGACGGGAACAATTTCTAGCAGTAACACGTTGCTCCTTTTTGAGGTATTTGAGGTGTTGGAGGTGATTTCCTCAAATTCCAGGAGCTACAATCACTGTCTTGTATGCTGTTGCGTTGTTTTGGAACTTTGGAAAATTAATTGAAACCAATAGCACTTGGAAAAGGGACAGGAACAGATAAAGGAAATACAAGGTGAGGTCAGTGCAGGACAGAGAGAGAAAGAGAGAGAGAGACTTCACCACAATGAATCTGCACAGTTACTGTCTTTACTGTTTGAATTCATGTATCGCTGGACATCAGAGTGCATCTAGGAAAATGAACAAACAGCGAAATTCGATACTGACCTTGGAGGAACCTGTTTGGGAGGGGTCACAGCACATAAACAGATAAGTGAATATTTTAAGTCTGGCCGTACAGTGACTTTGCAGTAGCGAGTTAACTGGGTTCTTTTTTGATAATATGTTTTATTAAGATATGTCTCTTGATTAAACTTAAGAATATAAGCCATAAGTATTAAGTTAGCCTGGAGTGGTGTTTTGTAGAGGTTCGACAATGGGCTATTTTCTTGGTCATTGTATTGAAAAAAGAACAAAAATGGCCTTTAGTTCAATGATACGCTGTTCTTGTCGATTGTGATAGTTTCGGGAGAGTTTACGTGTATTTGCAGATTATATCTGCAGTTGCATTGCTCCTTGAAACTCGAGTCGCAGGTAGATAGGATAGTGAAGAAGGCGTCTGGTATGCTTTCCTTTATTGGTCAGAGTTCTGAGTACAGCATTTAGGACCTCATGCCCCGGCTGTACAGGACATTGGTTCGGCCACTGTTGGAATATTGCATGCAATTCTGGTCTCCTTCCTTTCGGAAAGAAGTTGTAAAACTTGAAAGGGTTCAGAAAAAAAACCGCAAGCATGTTGCCAGGATGGAGGATTGGAGCTACAAGGAGAGGCTGAACAGGCTGGGGCTGTATTCCCTGGAACGTCGGAAGCTGAGGGGTGACCTTATGGAGGTTTGTAAAACCATGAGGAGCATGGATAGGGTAAATAGGCAAAGATTTTTCCCTGGGTTTGGGGAGTCTAGAACTAGTGGATACAGGTTCAGGGTGAGGGGGAAAGATATAAAAGAGACCTAACATCAACGTGTTCATGCAGAGGGTGATACGTGTATGGAATGAGCTGCCAGAGGAAATGGTGGAGGCTGGTACAATTGCAACTTTTAAGAGGCATTTGGATGGGTATATGAATAGGAAGGGTTTGGAGGATTATGGGCCCGATGCTGGCGATGCGGCTGGATTGGGTTGGAATATCTGGTCGGCATGGAGGGGTTAGACCGAAGGGTCTGTTTCCATGCCGTACATCTCTGTGACTCTTCGACTCTGGGAGGCAGGCTTGGTGATAAACCTGATTAAAGGTGAATTGGACAAAGCTCAAGTCACCTTCCTGGGTCATGTTATTGGACGTAGACAAATGACCCCATGCAATACAAAATCGATGGTATTTGGGGACTTTCACATTCCATTGATGAAATGACCTGTACGATGATTCCCTGGGATTGAGTCGATTTTCTCGGAAATTTGTCCCAAATTTTAGCCTTTGTGATTGCTCCACTCACTGAAGTGCGAAAGAAAGGAAAGATGTATCAGTGTACAACGGACTGTCCGAAAGCATTTGATAGCCTGAAAACTATGTTAACCATTACCCTGGTTTTTGCCACACCTAATTACGCAAAGTCATTCAAAGTAGCTGGATGCGAGCGATGTGAGTGCTGGTGCTCTACCCCTGCAGGAAGACGGCAAGAAAATATAATGACCTATCAGACAATTCTCCAGGAAATTGAGCATTCATCAGCAGAAATATTTGATGGTTGAGAAGGCTACTTTGAGCGTTACAACATTTCAACGTTTACTTCCCCCCTAAGAAAGGGAGAGGAGGAGAGAGAGAAAGAGGGAGGAGGTGAGAGAGAGACTTAGGGAGGGAGGGAGACGGAGGGAGAAGGAAAGGGGGAGAGGGTGGAGTGAGAAAGAGAGGGTTAGGGAGAGAGAGGGAGAGGGAGGGAGTGAGAGAAAGAGAGGGAGTGAATGAGAGATTGTCAGAGGGAGAGGAAGAGAGGGTGGTTGGGGAGGGATAGAGAGGAGAGAGAGGAAGAGAGGGAGAGAGAGGGGGAGAGAGAAGGGCGAGCGAGAGAGGGGGAGGGAGAAAGACAGGGAGAGGGGGACACAGAGAGAGGGAGAGAGAGTTGGAGAGAGAGGGAGGGAAAGAGACGGAGAGAGAGAAGGGAAGAGAGAGGGAATCGGAAAGAGAGCAGGGGAGAGTGAAAGAGCGGGAGGTAGAGGGAGGTAGAGAGGGGAGAGGGAGTGAGATGGAGAGAGAATGAGAGAGGAAGGGAGAGAGGAAGAGAGGGAGGGAGAAAGAGGAAGGGAGAGGGAGAGAGAGGGGAGATAGGGGAGAGAGAGTAAGATAGGGAGAGAGAGAAAGACGGGAAGGGGAGAGAGAGAGGAGCTGGGGAGAGAAAGGGAGTGAGAGAGAGGGGAGAGGGAGTGAGAGGGAGTGAGAGTAAGAGAGAGAAATAGGGAGCGAGGGAGGGAGCGAGAGATTGGGAGAGAGAGGGTGAGAGAGGGAAAGAGGGAGTGGGAGAGAGGGGGAGACAAAGGAAGAGTGGGAGAGAAAGAAGGGAAGAGGGAGGGAGAGAGAGGTGAGATTGAGTAAGGGAGAGAGAAGGAGGAGAGAGAAGGAGGGAGAGAGAGTAGAGAGAGGGGAGATAGGGGAGAGAGAGGGAGACAGGGAGAGAGAGGGGGATACGGGAGAGAGAGAATGTTAGAAGGGGAGAGAGAGAGAAGGTGAGAGAGAGGGAGAAGGAGGGGTGTGGTGAGCGACGGAGGGAGAGAGAGGGGAGAGAGGGGAGATAGGGGAGAGAGAGGGCGATACAGCGGAGAGAGAATGATAGAAGGGGAGAGAGAGAAGGTGAGAGAGAGGGAGAGGGAGGGGTGTGATGAGAGACGGAGGGAGAAAGTGGGTAGAGGGAGATAGAGAGAGAGAGGGAGAGAGAGAGAGAGGGAGAGGGAGAGAGTGAGAGACACGGCAGTTGGCAAGTTCAACCTAAAGATCATCTTGCTTCTCTACATCTCAGATCAGTCGTACAACTAATTGTGTTAACGGATTCTGACTTATGACGTCATGATTGAGGGAGTGGCAGTTATTCAGTTACTAAACACAATTAGGCCTCAAACACAGTCTTGAGGAACGCCAGCAGTGAAGTCCTGGAGTTTAAATGGCTGGCCTCCAACAAACAGACCAGTCACATGTAGACCACACCAGGTACAGATAGTAGTTTTCTTTCCCCAAAAGGACATTAGTGAAACAATGGGATTTTACAACAATTGACAATAGTAGGATTAGAGGCACAATTCCGATTACACATTAAACTGAAGTTCCGGAAGCCATCATGATAAGACTTGTCAGAGGTGGTGATGCAGATTTTGCAGGTTAGAGTCAAGATTAGAGGTGTGCTGGGAAAGCACAGCAGGTGAGGCAGCATCTGTGGAGCAGAAAAATCGATGTTTCGGGCAAAAGCACTTCATCAGGACGAAGGGCTGTTACCCGAAACTTAGATTTTCATGCTCCTCGGATACTGCCTGTCCTGCGGTGCTCTTCCAGCACCACTTTAACCATGAGAAGACGACCTGAGTCCATCATAATACTTTGGAAGTATCTGAATATTTCGAACCCAAACGTGATACTTTTGTTCCAATAACAAAATAAAGGTTTTCTGTTTTGCTATTTAACATTGAGTGTAATATTCATTTCTCATTATTTGATTTCTACCAAATGGGAATGTAGACATAATGGGGCTGAAAATTTCATTTAATTGGATTGAAAGTGAACAATTGTGAAACCATTTATGTTGCCTCATATTGAAATGGGTTCGTGTATTTGCTCAGTGGGAAGCCTGAAGGAATCATTGATAAGCCGAGGGAACTGTTTTCCTGTGCAAAAGATTGTATTAAGTAGAAAGGTAGAAGAATAATTTACGTGTGAGAGGCATATGTGTCATGCGTGTGCTTGAATGTGTGTGTGTAAAATGTCTCATTCTTCCACATTATGAGTGTTTTATTAAGAATTCTTTCTCTCACTTAGCTTTAAAGGACGTTGGAATGTCTTGATCCTCCAGGTGCTCTGGTTTCCTCCCACAATCCAAAGATGTGCAGGTTAGATGAATTGACCAAGCGAAATTGCCCATAGTGTTCGGGTAAGACTAGGTTGGGTTCATTCGTTGCGGCTAGGTGTAGTGTATTGGGGCGGAGGAGTGGGCCAGTATGGGTTGCCCTTCGGAGGGTCGGCATGGACTTGTTGGGCCGAAGGGCCTGTTTCCATACTGTTGGGATTCTATTCTGTAAAGTACGTTTCGCGAGTGTAAAAGTGGACAAGTCCTGAGGTCTGCGGGAGCTGTAACCAAGGCGATGATGGTGGAAATTACAAGTACTGTGATCAATTTTTTAATTCCTCTTCAGCTACGCGATGAGTCAGAGGACTTCAGCACAGCTGATGTGTTTCCACTTCTCAAAAAGGGTTTTGGAAATTGACCTGAAATTACACGTCAGTGATTCCCAGTGCACGGGAAACTATTAGAGAAAATTCTGAAGGAGAGAATTGATCTCCATTTTGAGTGGCAAGGCTCGATCAGTCACTGTGGCTTTGTTACAGAGATGAAATGGCTCACAAATCTGGTGGGACTTTTCGAGAGTTGACCGTGTCTGTCGATGAGGGTAGGTCCACTGATGCAGTCTATATGGTTTTCACCAAAAAATTTGACAAGGCAGCACATGGGAGATTGATAACTAAGGTAAAAGCACGTTGCATCCACAATTAATTAGCAATTTGGTTCCAAAATTGGCTCTGTTAGCGGAGGCAGAGGGTGTTGATAGAAAGCTGGATGTGTAATTGAAGGCTGGTGTTCAGATGAAGTGGTGTACTACTCGGATGAATGTTGGGTCCCTTACTGTTGGTGATATTCATAAATGATAATGAAGAATGTGCCTTTTTGTGCATGCACACGCGCGCACGTGTGTGTGGGTCTGTTGTGTCTGTATGTGAGTGAGTGTGTGTGTGTTTGCGTTTGTGTGTGTCAGAGTATGCTTGTGTGTCTGCGAATGTGTGTGCTGTCGGGGCTGAGTGTGGCTGGGGATGATAAATATGTTTGCCATGTCACAAATATTGAACGAATGTTTGAAAGTGAGGAAAATATTCTTCGGTGACAATCAGAAATAGATATGTTGGTGAATGGGCAGATGAATGACAGGTGGAATGTAACCCTGATAAACCTGCAGGTGATACCGGTTACTAGAAGCTTCAAGACAAGGCAGTACTCAATGAATAATACGACACTAGGTAGGGCAAAGGAACCAAAAGATCTTGAGGAGCTTGTTAACAGATCTCTAAAGGTAGCAGGACAGGTTAATAGGGTCGTTCAGAAGGCGTATAGAATATGTGCCTTTACCATTCGAGACATAAGAACAGGGAGGTCCTGTTGGAGTGAAGATTTATACCCCGTTATAGGCCCTCTTGGTTTTAGGACTCGTCAAAAGAATGACTAGGAGTACAATCTGTTTAAAGCAAGGTTACCCGTTTAATAAATTAATAAATAGGAGTAACCTGGGGTAGATTTGCCAAGCAAGGTGGAGGTTCAAAGTTTCTGTGCTCCGTAGAGAAATAGTGCAAATCCATTTGACAATTACACATTATTTATGTTTTTTATAGATAGTACAGCCTGAATTACAAGAAAATACCAATGATATCTAATAAGGTGACATGATTTACAGCAGGATAGTCCAATGATATTTCCTGGGAAAAAGATCTTAATTAGCAGAAAAGTCCAATCAACTGTAATATAGTGACATGATTGTCGACAGGCTAATCCAATGATATTTCAAGGGAAACAGTTTGTTATACGCATGTTTACTAGTTCAAGTTTACCTCAAATACGAAATCACTGTCTTATAATTCATATTATGAAAATCCATTATAATCACTTATCTTCTATTTAGCTTAACTCAACAAAGCAGCAGCACAAGTTCACAGAGTCAAGTTCTTACTTTCTGCCATTATGTTGTGTTATTTTAATTTGAAAAGCCATTTCGTAGTTAATAAAAATCTACATATACATGTTGCATCTGACAACAGCTAAATTCAAATGATAGATCCTCATTCCCTGCATTGGTCATTCTATGACCACACCATAAAGGCATGGACCAAATTAATCCAATTCGATGGCAGTGAAAGACTGCAATCCTTTCTCTTCCTCTGAAGAGGAATCAGGGACAGGCGATGATGCTTCCTCATCATCATCAAAGTGGAGAATTAGCATTTTCTGGGTGCAACCAATGTTGTCAATATAAATTAATATTTTAGCAATAATACACTTATCAATAGCAATACTAACAAAATGACCAAATGAACAATAGCAGCATACATGGCCATATTGATAAGCCCTTTGTACCATAAACCAAAACCCCAATCTCCCCACCCTGCACCTTCATTCATTTGGTTGACAGAAGTGCGGATGATATCTATTTGTCCAATAATGTTTTCGATAAAGTTAGTGACCCCCATGATGCACTTTCCTTTGACTATGATGCAAATGCCATCTTCATTCACAATAATGTAATCGAGAGCATCGCGGTTTTGTTGGGTAAATAGGCACAATTCTGAAAGCACGACCCTTATTTCTATTATGCAGCAGTTGTCTCATTTCATGAAATAGTGGGTCCACAAATGTTTTGATGATTAATAACTCCTGAAGACCCTCTAACGGAAAGAACACTAAGTGCTGCATATGTTAATGAGTGAGTTTTACTATTTGATAGAATCTTTGGATCCTTCCATTCTGCACAAAAGTCAGAAGAAACTGAAAGTTTGACACGGGAATTTGAATCTCGGTGCCAGGTAATTGGACAGGGAACAGGAGTTGTAAGTGATGCTTCTACAGCTACAACATGTGGAGTACTTGCTATATTCAGGACAAGATGCCTTACTATAACTGAATAATAATATCCAGGTTAATTATAGATAATTGCGTGACCTTCCCAATAAGAAGCGGGCCTATCTTTGTGACTTCCTGAGGTACCTGGGTAATCCTTGATTACATAGTTTGGTTCCGAACATAAAGACTGGAAATCATTCAGTCGAATGAGGTGGGTCTCTTGATAAGAAACCTGGTCGACATCGCAGAATGGTTCTACCCATCCAATAACTGGGAAAATATTAGTGCAATTAGGTGTATCATAATGAAGTTGGTTGTGGTAAAACACCCCACAAAGAGTTTGAATACCAGAGGTAATAGAGACACATTCCTCCTGAAGGGATGTGGGGTCCTTCAGGGAAACAGTGATAACTGATTCATTTAAGCACAGCACAGGGGATAATTTTAGGCAATTTTACATAGGGACACTCCAATCCGTGCACCCCAATCCCTTACTATTGCAGCAATTTGGATAGGATATTGCGGATTCATTGGAGGATGTCCATAATCCTGTAAATACTTTAGAACTATTCGATACCCCCATATTAGGATTTGGAAGGATAAAAGAGTTCAGGCTTTCTATTGCTGAAGTGAAGGCGTAACTTCCTCCTCTCCATATATGTTATTATGAGTATCGAGAAAAAAATTGTTAGTGAAAGATCGCATCCCACCTTTCCTCTTTTACTGCGTGATCTATCTGAAAGGGGACATGGCTTACCAGGGATGCCCATAGTGCAAATGAAATTAAACTGGCACACAACACCTTTGGATGGAAAAGGCCATTTAGATTTGTGCTGTAAATGAACTGGTCAATCTTTTTGATGCAGTTGAACACTGCATTAGTCATTCTTGGTAACATTGAGTCTCTCGGCACACAAGGAAATCTTCCTGGCAGAGATGGTACACAGTCTCTGGTTGCTCAGGATCGCACAGGTAAACTGTCCCTTCTTGTGCTCCAAAGCTGGCAATGGCAAGTCTACACAACCGAGCAAGTTCGATCTATATTATCTCTCCTCTTCCACCCCCATTTGCAAGTGGCTTGTCTGATGACCTTGCAATGATGTAGATGGACTCAGGCAGAACGTTCGGCGACCTAAGCAACAGTTGGTGTGGTGAGGACGACCTGGAGGGGTCCTTCCCATCAGTTTATGAGACCGTGGAGTGTGCATTGTAATAAAGTATAAACCATTCCCTCCTTGTATATAAGTGTATCCAATATACACATCCTCAATTAAAATATGCAGCAGCAAAGCAGTAACACAAACTAATGTAGTAGGACTCACCTATATTCTGGTTTGAATATCGCGGGAGTCCCCTATTTAAGGCCATAATTTGTCCCCTTCATCAGAATAGACATCCTAAGGGCAATTTTGAAATAAATAATTCTCAAATTAATCAAACTCATGGAGCCCGCTTGAGTAAATATATAGCCCACACTGGCAAAAAGCTCATTCATTTTAAACTTTGCACCAGAGATTCCCTTCCTACCCATTATTTTCTTACTTTATATGGAGGAGCCCTGGCATGGGCGAATTAAACAATCCTATTTTTAAATAGCCAGCTTTGCTAAGAGGTAATAGTCTTCGAAGTTTTGCTGCGAAAAACATCAACATTACCTAAGATTTAGATTAGTTCCGCAATATATTGTATTCTCTTTAAAATCATATGTCAACTTCGCGCCCAATCGAATGGCCCGACCTACAGCTGTTGATAACAGTATTTAGAATTAAGTGTAGCAACCAGATGGTCATTTTGAGCAGAAAAGTTGGTGATGAGTAGCTGGTAGGCAATGCTGTCCCCAAATTATAGTAACATGACACAAAGCTTTCAAACCACACTGACATTTTCTAATATTGAGCTAACCTTGAATTTGGACATTGGCACAGTCTTAAAATTATAAACCATCACTGTTCAGTATCAAATGTCGAATTGAAGGTAATAGTTAAGCCGGACATTCCTCCTTACATCTAACAGCCCCGTCCAAATATAAATCAAATCAACTAGTGTGCATTCAGATAAGCTGCATACACAAAGCAAAGACATTTAGTCTTAGTGTCTATGTATGAACTCAAATCACTTGATAATTCAGTCAGAAGTATATTTTAATATAAAGTGCCTGTATCATTTCAGAAATGGTCATTTGAAAATTACTTCCAAATTTCTAGACAATATGGAAAATGATTCAAACAGTAAACCTGCTTACAGTGAGTAAGCAATAGATAAATCAACCTTTACATTGTGAATTGGCACTGAACAGATAGTCTCATTCCCCCGTGATTTCTGTCCCTTACCCTGAGCTGGTATACCCGTCCTTATTTTGTGTCTCACCGGGTTTTGCTGGGGACCCAATGGGATCAGAAGTTTGCGGTGAAAGCCGGCCTACTTGGCAGCTGCATATACTTACCCACTACTTTAGAAATAGTATCAGCTTTATTGGCATGAGTTAAACATCCTGAAAAGCGTCACATTGATTGGACAAAATAGCATTACTATAACACTGCCCCCTTGGGGGATTACAAATCTTCAATGTTCCCACAAAACTCCAACATCGAGGATCATTTTAAAAGCACAATGAAGAGTCAGTGTATATTTGTAGATTTTCCTTTTGATAGGATGAAAGCATGCCGATTCCCAACATCAGTTCCAAGCTACCATTAAAAACTTATTACTCCGCATTGGTCACATTTCAACAGTTAAAGCAAGAGCCAGGCGGATGTCCCTGGGAGAATTTGCTTTCTTGTTCCTCGTCTCAAAGGTGAAGTTCTGGGAATTGCCTGTCGCCATTTTCGGGAAAAAGTTGTCCAGCAGTGGTCGTCGGGTACGTACATGAGGTAGGTTCCGCCCCCAGTGGTTATCCTGGTTCCTATCAACCATATCAGGACTGGCATATGGCTTTTGGGATCGTCAGGGCGCTGGATACAATTTGGTTTACCTGTAACTTGCACCATGGTTCAATCCCCCAATCACATGCAGAATGTCTTCAACTGGACAATATTCCATTATTTAATTAAGACTAAATTGATGCAGTCATGTTTTAAGTTAGCCATGAGGCAATAGACAGGTCACTGACAATGTGCAATGGAGTTAAAACAAGCGGCCCTGCCCATGAAATTTGATTGGGGCGAATACAACTGATTATTATAAATATTATCAAGTATTATAATAAAGTAATGAATAAATGAATCATTATCTGCAATTCAGTGTAGGAACCTAACTAAAACATTTTTAAAAACTGTATTCTATTCTTTATCCTTGTTATTGCATCATTCTCTTCCCTTCTGCAGTTGATCTCCTCGCCTCTATTTTGATTTTAATCTTATTTAACCAATTTAACAATTTATGTTTGTCTAACTTTAAAGCCTGTTGCTAACTATACATTTTGGAATCTTGATTGTCATAATCTGAAAGCTACTCTTCAGACTTGAATTTTCAGCGAATCAAAAATTGCAAGAGGAGAATAACTAAATAGGTGATTTGTCTCTTTCAATAGTCCTGGTCACTGTATCACATGGCTGTGACATTATGGAGCCTGCTAACTCCATGGCAATGGAGCAGTGATGCTCCAAAAGAAATAGCGATTGATTTACCACCTATTCCTTTAAGTATTTGTCTGTCCCTATTGTCCAAAGGGTGGAATTCTGCGTGACAGCGGTGACTGCTGAAGTCAGGCAGTAGTCCTTTTTCATTTGTTCGGGACGGCTAATGATGTGGATAGAATTTAGTGTGTGTATTGAGTGGAGTGCTACCACGCATACTTTGTCCATTATTGAGTGGGGATCCAGCTGAAGAAGAGTCTGGAAAACAAGTTTTCATTTATTTATGTGGACATTGGAGGATCAAGAGTGGTTTGTTCTCTTTTCTTGTTTTGAGAACAGATCTCCTCTGTGGTAATATACCTCTGGTCATTATTTTTACAATATATATCTGAGTAACATGCAGCATGTTATTTTCTTTCAGTCATCAATATAAATTGTAAATTCATTTGTTCAGCATTTAATATTTAAAACGTAAAATGGACACGGTTCTCAACATTGAAATCCACTATAATTACCCAAAAAGTCCAAGATTGGTCCTGGCCAGTCATTGCACATTTACAATGATAAGGGTCGTGAAATAACAGAAGCTGCCTCAAAAGGTTTTGTCTATTCAAATGAAAAAGCAAACTTCTAATGCATGAATAATGGCTGAATCCAAAGACACAGATATTAACCATCGGGTTGTAATTTTGTTAGATGATTTATCACAATCTAATATTGAACTGAAACTTCAATAGTCATTGAGGGATGGGACTCCCTCAGTAAGACTACAACTGTCCTAACCAAAGATCACCAATAAAACACAGCAGACTGAAAATTAAGTGGAAACAAGCGAGTCTGAAACAAAGAAAAGTTTATAATGTTGCCTTGCTGCTTATTAAGCTGATTTGAAATCGAATAAGGTTGACTTTCTCGGAATAATAAAAGGTATTAGTTCGAAACTGACAGTAGGGCAGTCATGGTAAAAACAAGCGCTGCAGATGCTGGAAACCAGAGTCTAGATTAAAGCACAGCAGGTCAGGCAGCACCCAAGGAGCAGGAAAATCATTGTTTCGGGCAAAAGCCCTTCCTCAGGAATAGAGGCAGGGTGCCTGCATGGTGGAGAGATAAATGAGAGGAGGTGGGGGTGGGGAGAAAGTAGGATAGAGGGCTTCCGGTGATTGGGGGTGGGGATGGAAGCTGGTGAATGGGGGTGGAGATGGTCAGAATGGAGGGTGGAAAAAGGTAGCAAAGAGTACAATGAGTGAATGGGGGTGGGGATGAAGGTGATAGGTCAGAGAGGAGGGTGGAGTTGATAGGTGGAATGGAAGATCGGCAGGTACGATAGGTCATGAGAGCGGTGCTAAGATGGAAGCTATAGCTGGGGTGACGTGCAGCAAGGACAGTCATGACCTGTAAACTGAACAGGAGATGATATTTTATTTCATAATCACTGAAGGATCCTTAACATTAAAATAAATCATGCTAAATTTTCAAAATGCAAATCAGATTCAAAACAGTCATGGATCTCGAGCTTTTTCACATAATGTCATTAATGTTGAGGATGGATCATCTGTTCTGTCTATGCAATTACCCATTTTAAAATTACTTCAGTTTTATAGCAACTGATTAAAGAATAACTCACCAATCAGAATTCCACAAACGTTAATTTATTTCACAAACTCTTTTTAAAAACCAAATTAACCTTTATTTATAAAATACCGCAATATTTCCTTTTATTAATCAACTTAAGTTGATTTTTTAAGGTATTATTATTAGTTATTAACTTATTATTAAGTTCCAGGCCTCCTTTCTATCGATTATAAGCAGATAAATCTTAGTCAATATACTTTAAATTAACATCAACCACCTGTGTTAAATATCGGGGTCAACTGCCCCAGTAATAGCCACAAATATCGGGGGGGCCTCCTACCTCTGTAATAGTTAACTGCCTGCATTAAAACTGTTGAGGCCACCAGCCTCGAAAAACTGCTGAAGATCCAAAGATTGGAGCTTCTTTTTAAACCAGGAAATGAACGAAGTTTCGGGAGATTCAGAGTTCAACACTCTCCTAAAAGTTCAGCAATTTTCGGAAACCACTGTCCTGAGCGCAAAAGCAACGCTAACCTCAGTCAATGTCTCCCCACCATCACCCACGAACCCCATAATCCCCCAGAACAAACCCTTGTTAACAGCGATGCTTTTGAGCTGGACTGGAACATAAACAGCGAGGGGTCATGTCAGACACTACTTCAATGAGAGGAAAACCAAACGCTCTTAAAATGTTCACATCTGGCCGGGCGAATTACTCAACACTCAATAGTGAAAGACATTTAACTCTTACACCGATGTTAACGACCTGTCTGAGCTGAAATGAAACATGACACAAAAATGAAGATCCAGACACCTCAAGAGAGGCCTCTTGTTTTGTTATCGGTGAAAATATTCAATGCAATGCAGTTTGGAAAAAGGCAAGCGTCATCAGTTTATTGAATTAAGGCACCTTGATGCAATTGTGTTCAGCAACACAAAGGCTAATGCTTTTGTGTTCTGTGGTGAAGTTGTGCAATTACCTTGGAATCTTAGAGATTCTTTGTCTGTTTTTAAGAGATAGTGCAACCTTAATTACAAGAAAAGCCAAATCACATTTAATAAGATGACATGATTTCCAGCAGATTAATCCAGTGATATTTCCTGGGAAAGGGTGCTAAAGAACAAGAAAAGTCCAATCAACTGTAATAAGATGACATGATTGACAACAGGCTAATCCAACGATATTCCCTGGGAAAGGGGTCTTAATTTAATCCACGTCATAGTAGCGGTTCAATGTTAGTTTGGATACCACATCACTGTCTTATGAGAAATCCATTGTTCTCTTTTATCTCTGAATACAACCAAATTAGCAAAGCATCAGGTCAGGCTCACTCAGTCAAATTATCGTTTGCATCCATTTTGTTGTGTTATTTTAAATTGAAAAATCAATTTGTGTTTAATAAAAATCTGTAGATACGTGTTGCTTCTGACAACAGCCTAAATTCAAGTTTTCGATCATCTGCTGGGGTGTTAAAGTGGCAGGCAACTGGGAGCTCAGGGTCTTTTTGGGGGATAGGACGTCGATGTCCCGCGAAGTACCAATCCGTCTCCGCTCTGTTTTTCCAAGTGTATGGGAGACTGACATAGTGAGCAGCGAATGCAGCTGACTAAATTGTGAAAAGTGATGATAAATCGTTGCTTCACCTGAAAGGCCTGTTTGGGCCCTTGGATACTGAGTGGGGAAGAGGTAAATTGGCAGTATGTACCTTAGGGGGTTGCAAGGGAAGGTGCCAGACAAGTGTTGGGGCTCTTAGGAGTGAAGCAAGAGTGGACCAGGGTGTCCCACAGGGAATGATCCGTGCGGAAGTTGGAATATGTGTCTGGTGGTCGCATCTCACTGGAGGTGTTATAAATGGGATCTGATGTTTTTCTGGATGTGGATGCTGATGGTGGTATGGTAGGTAAGGACAAGGAGAAATCGATCTCTGCTGCAAGAGGGGTAAGGGGTTGATGTTGAAAGGGTGGGAAATGGGTCAGACACAGGTAAGAGGGCTCTGTTGACAATGGTTCTATGAAGTTGGGTAGTTAGGAGCTGACAGTGGTGACCATATTTCTACCATTTCTGATCATTAACCCCCCCCCACCCCCACCACCACCACCCCCACCACCACCACCACCACCACCACCACCACCACCACCGCGTCCTTATCCCCACACCAAAGACATAACCAGATACACCGGTCACGGTCTGAAATCAGACACGGGCCGCGGGATGCGAGTAACAGTGAACACCTTTAATGACGATACAGAAACAGTGGCTTAGGGTCCATGGGGACACATCCAATAACAAAGGATTCTGCAGTTAGCTTCAGGCACAGCCTCCGATTAACCTTGCGGTCCATTGATATTCATGCAGCAAAGGTGATGTTGTCTGCAACCCTTACCAAACTCGAATTCATCATCGAGACATTTTTCAAATCTGCACACCCCTCCCTCAAATATACATTTCCGGGATCGAGCTGGAAAGCAAAGACGAGAAGTTTATTGATTCCTGCAGTCAGGGGCCAAGGTTTCACCTCAGCCCGTGAGACCACTGAACCTTAAAGACATATTTCGCGCAGTCACTGATGAGAAATCTGTACATAATGAACACAGTCCAATACAAGGGAGGGGCACCTGTCGATTGCAGCAATGCCGTGACACCCAATGACATGGAATGGCCTTAAAGGTTATAATCTACTGCTTATTTATTTCAAAAGGCAAATATAATGAAGTGTTTCAGAACTGAAGTGGATTGTTTACTCATGGGAAATGTCTGCCATAATTCACTAACTGCACAAGGAATTCATGGTAGACTGGTGGGATTATCACGGGACGGACATCCAAGACCATCAAGCTCATGTTCTGAAGAGCTTCCCTTGAATCTCATCGAGGAAGATGACGAAATATGAATTATATCCAAATAATCTGATGTCAAGTATGAAAACGCTATTGCTTATCCGGGGGAGGGATAATGGTGGTGAAACAAGTGAATAACTACTTCATTATTTATTCTTAAGTGAAGAACATTACCTACACTGATTTACACGTGACTCCAGATTCATTCCCAAATGCCTTCTGGGCAATAAGGAATGGACAATAAATCTTGGTTTAGCATCCCACGAACAGTTATCGTACATATTAGCTGATTGATTTTAAACTCTTGTCAGCTAAATCCAGTGGGTTACAACTTAGTTTTTAGAGAGATGAGTGACTTCAGTCTGCCCTTCTGAATGTTTGTGAACATTGTTTGAGGATAAATGGACTCACGGTTAAAGGAAAGATGTTGTTTCATGACTTCATCAGCAGTGCCTGGCTGCACCATCACCAAGGCCACAAGAACAAAGAACAGGACAGTTCTCATCTTCCCCTGACTTCCTGCTGCACTATGAGCTGCCCGGAGGGTGGAAGCTTCATATATGTTACACAGGCTGTCCCATAGTTAATAATTGCAAAACCACAACACAGACAGAATCTGTGATGCACACGTGAAGACGTCATTTCAATTATGAGTCAAACAATAACACACACAGACACACAACTGTGTTCTTAGATAACCAGACACAGGTACAAAACAATATATACATATATACATAAACATAGATACACACACACACACATAAAATAATATATACACATATACACAATCGCAGATGCACCTACACTCCCACACATACACAAATGCTCAAACTTATATATTCAAACACACAGACACAGACACACACACACAGACGTACACAAATACTCATACACATACACAGACACACGCACATGCACAGACACACTGACACTCACAAACACAAACGCATACACAGATACACACATACACACAGGTTGGCAAACTCACCCATACAAACACACATAGACACACAAACGCACATACACGGACACAAAAACACATACATAGACACACTTGCACACACACACAGATACACACAGATGGACACAAATACTCAGACACACACACAGACACACGCACATGCACAGACACACTAACGCACACAGACACAAACCCACACACAGGCACACACATACACACAGGTGGACACACTCACCCATACAAACACACATAGACACACACACGAACATACACAGACACAAAAACACATACATAGACACACACACTGACACACACACAAGCACACACACACACAGAGATGAACACAAATACTCAGACACACACACAGACACTCGCACATGCACAGACACACTAACAGACACTAACGCGCACACAGGCACACACATACACACAGGTGGACACACTCACCCATACAAACACACAAAAACACATACATAGACACACTCACACACACACAGACACGATCTGCAAGATTGCAATTGTATGGGATAACTGATATTTGTGCAAACAGCAGTCTCCAGCTGCTGGATTGTCTACAGACAAACAAGGGCTACTGTGTGGGGTGGCTGAAATTTGAATACTCAGCAGCGTGCAATGTGTGCGTTCTCTGTAGTCAGACGCCATCGTCAATAATACAATGCCTACAGTGTGAGATAACTAACATATACCACTCCGCAGTGTCTAACGTGTGTACTGCCCAGAGTGATGCAACATTTACACTGTGGAACAACTGCGATTTGAACAGTTAGCAGTGTGAATTCTGTATATTATCTGTAGTAATGCACTGTGTACAGTGTGGAAAACTGATATTTGAGCATTCAGCTGAGGGCAGTCTGTGTATTGAACTGGCAAGTTCACAGTGACATGCTGGATCCGTTCTGCTCTTTACTGTTGGACAATGCAGCTATGGTTGAACTCTGAGAGACTGAATGGAGCCTTGTAGCCGGTGAGATCCGCGTTAGAATCAAATATTTAACAGCATGATCGACTATCCAAACTGCTCAGAGAGTGTTTCCCTCACGTCCTTGAAATGGAGTTATTTTTGTTCATCGTGTCCAGCTCCACGTTTTTAGCCTCGGGTTCTTGTATCCCTGAGGAGAGATTAGGTTCCAGCTTAGACTCACCCACTGGGTTACTCTTAAAGTCTGAACAATAAGAGACATGTTACCCAGGGCTCTTGAGTTGCCATGGAAGTATCCCTATCTTTGATCCAGGAGGTCTGGGTTCATTTCCCACATCTTCTCATCAAGCCAAGGGCTCATAAAGCCAATTTTGAGAAGTCAGCCATGTTTTGTTTTGGAGTAAGAATGGTTGCTGTTTGTTGAGGCTATCATTGAGATGGCGAAAAACAGCAATCCATTGCATTTGTGTAGATTTGGTGCGTGTTTGAATCTTTGAGCGAGGCGGGGAGATGATGCCATTGCTTCTGTTTTCCTGTTTGCTCTGCTGTGCGCATCTTTTCTGCTTCCATGTCTACTTCCAACGCTGCATGGCATGCCTGAGTAAGGTTCCAGATCCCCTTCACACTCAACCTCTTCTGTGTATGATTTCGATGACTCGAGGAATTCCCTGGCTGTTCTCTGTTTGGCATGGCGCTCAACCACAGATTCAATCAATAAGCACATCGACCTGGACCCAATATACCTGCCACTGCAGCGGACAGCTGGAACTGACAACCGGAAGTGCCAGATACAAATCACGAAAAATACTGGAGGAAACATCACAGAAGAGCTTCACAGGAGGCTCGCAAGCACTGAGGATGTCACCTAGACGGGGACGAAACGTCTGCAACACAAATTCCCAGCTCGGCGAACAGAACCACAACAACTGAAGGTTACCGTTAACCAGACTTGAAGGCGAATTTCCTCATTCTCCAACTCAGCCTTCTCCCAGTTTCCATCTCTCCCAGTTTCTGAACCTCCCCCAGACCCAAACATTTCTTGAAAGCAGACCTGTAGTTTTACTTCCCATGCTCTGTTACCAATAACTACCCCTCAACCAGACCAGCCCCTACTTTGTCGTGAACTTTGAGATCTGACTGTGTGCAATTGCCTTCTCTCCCCTATTAAAACAGTGGCAACACTCATTAAAGATTACATGTACGTCCAATATTCGAAGATGTCCTGGGATTCTGGAAGGTGTTGTCAGTTATTTCCTTGAGATCTGCACCTTTCCTGATCTATCCCCTCCTCTACAACTCTCTCTGCTTTTATCTCTCTCCAATATTCTTTTTGTTTCTATCGATCTGCCTGTCGCTATCTCGCTGCTTCGACCTAATTATTCCCTCTCTCTCTCACTTTCTCTCCCTCCCTCCATTTTCTCCATTCAACACTTTTTACAATCTCTTTTCTGTTTCTCAATTAGTTTCCCTACCTTGCTATGTACCTACGTATCACCCTCTGTAAACAATCTTTAAACTTTCCATCTTCATATCATTGCTGTTGCATTAATGTTGACATTGGGTAGCTCAATTGGCTGGATTTCTCGGTTGCACTGCAGAGTAATGCCAATAATAAAAGTTCAATTCCTGTTCCAGCCGAGATAAAGTTCAAAAGAGAGAAGATGAGGAGTAGGCATGTTGGCCCCTCAAACCTGCTTTGATATTCAACAGGATCATGTGTGTTCAAACATTCCTCCCATCCCCTTTCCTGCCCTGTCTCCATAATCTTTGGTTCCCCCGTCTGATCGAGAATCTCTCTCTCTCAGCCTTAAATATATGGAGGCATTCTGGCCCACATGGCTCTCTGTCACAAGGAGCTACAAATCTTTACAATCCTCTGAAGGAAGAACATCTTCCTCCACTCAGTCTGAAATTGGAATTCCTTCATTCTGACAGACAGTATCTTATCTCCCCAATAAGGGGGACGCATTCCCTCAACATATTTCCTGTCAAACCCCTTAAGAATTCTATATATTACACATGAGATCACTTGTCATTCACTTAAACTTCAGCAAATTGAGTCCAAACTGCTTTAGAGTTTGGTCAGAATGCAAACTCTTCATCCCAAGAATCTTCCCAGCGTAAATTCTTTGAACCGCTTTAAACATTGTGAACAGATGTGGTCCACATGGTAAGACTTCCATACTCTAATACTGCAGCCCTCTTGAAGTAAGGACCAACATTCCAATCACCTTCTGGATTATCAGTTGCCCCTCTGTGTGAGCTTTCTGTGTAATGTGCACACGTTCCACTAAGTTCCTTTTTGTTGCAGCTTTCTCAATTTAAAGACAATAAACTACACTTCTTATCACATTATACTCCAATTCAGATTATTTAACATCTGTCTAAACTATGAATATTTCTCCACAAACTGCTGGTATCCCTCCTATGACCTGCATTTCCAGCCACTGTTATATCGTTTGCTATTTTGGAAACAGGATTTTCACTTCCTTGCTCCAACTCATGAAGCCCCTGCAGGTCCCACCTACTCAGTCTCTCCCGTCGCCTGGGGTGAGGTGACCCCTCTAGTTAAACCACCACCAGCTGTCTCCCAATGGTTACATATTTCTTAGGAGCTGCTGTTGTTTTCTTCAATATTTACCTCTGAAGCGGAACCAGTCGCCATCCTGTCTGACTCTCTTTCTCAAGCTGTTTGGAATCTTGCCCTCGCTCTGAACAAACAGTTTACTCCAAGGCTGACTCACAGCAAGAAATGAGGAAGGCAGATGGTATGTTGGCCTTCATTGATAGAGGATCGGAATTCAGATTCGGGATGCTCACTGACGCGAAAGAGGGACATGGTGAGGTCACTCCTGCATTATTGTGTCCGGTGTTG
This sequence comes from Chiloscyllium plagiosum, assembly GCF_037043375.1. Taxonomy (NCBI): domain Eukaryota; kingdom Metazoa; phylum Chordata; class Chondrichthyes; order Orectolobiformes; family Hemiscylliidae; genus Chiloscyllium; species Chiloscyllium plagiosum. Next base: position 7,635,364 of record NW_028270178.1, read on the forward strand.
GTCCCCCTACCTCAAAGATGATATTCTCACAATAGACAGAGTGCCCATCGAGACTGCTCCACCACGCAATGAGATCATCGCTGAAATGATCATCATCAAACCCACTTCCCTGCCTTTTCCCCATTACCCTCCATTTACTTCCTGATTATAAAACCTCTCTATCATAACACAGAAACACGGAGTGAGTTGATAGATGCAGACGTTGAGCAGGCAGATGGGATTAGAAGAGAATAACATCATGGTCTGCACAGAAATGGTGATTTGAATGGCCTGATGTTCTGTTGCACTCTTCAGAATTCCCAATGTGCTCGTATAATGTTAAAGCATGCAAGGCTGTGGGCCAAGTGCTGGAAAATGGGACTAGAATAGGATGTGATTACTAGGGTGCTGATGGCCAAGTGGTATTATTGTTGTTCCGTTCGTCTCTAGTCCCAGATAGCGTTTTGAGGATGATGTTCAAACAAGGCTTGGACAGATGGTGTTTGAACTGAACTGTTGAGGCAGAGTCTGGACTCAATGTCACAGACTTCCCAGGCCAAGCTACAGCTGTGTCTGTCCCCTCAGGTAGTCGTTTATGGTCCATGGGATCCTGCAGGACGACAGAAATTCCTGGCCAGAATTCAGAGGTTACATTCCCATCGCGGCAAACACCAGCCAGTGATATGTCCCACGACCTCCACGAACAGCTCGATGGAAGATTGTAACGAGCCTGTGCAATCCACCCCCTCACATTCCCAATGGGCACACTCAATGGTCTGGCCCTTTAGCACGTTGAAGATGGAGGCTGTGATAATTAACTAATGAACCGTTTATCGTTTCATATGATATGCTACGGTACTCCTGCACCTCACACTGTGGCTGGGCAGTGATCACCAGAGGATGGTTAAAGCATTGAATTCGCTGTTTCTGTCCCTGATAGTGGCCAAGCCTATCGCTGCTGATGGAGACAGGGAATCCTGGCTGTTGGTGGGAGGTGAGGATGTCTTTCAAAGGGAATGTGAGCAAGGAGAATGCTGGAGAAATCCCAAGCCGGTCTGGCAGCGTCCGAGGAGTGAAAGAAACACTGCTCACATTTCCAGTCCCATTCTTGACGACATTCTGAAGAAGAGTGAGAACAGACTGGAAACGTGAACTCTGTTTCTCTCTCTGTCTCTGCACAGATGCTGCCAGGCCTGCTGAGTCTCTCCATCAGTGTCTGCTTCAGATTGTCAGCACCAAAGGATTTAGCCTTTAGTCTGTTGAGGTAAGCAAGGGATTGGTGGGGGGAGGAGGTAGACTGTGCAAAAGAATAAGGCCATTCAACCTTCTCACCTCTGAAAACTGCCATTCCACCTGTGTTTGTCCAGGCTTCATTACATCACGTGTCTGCTTTGCTCACCTATCCCCCCAACCCTGGTTTCTCGCAATCTCGTGCTGTCGGAAACACTTCTAGGGATCTGTTCCCCTCAGGATATGGAGTCATGTACGTGATGTGAATTGTCACAGGCCAGCATGCTTTCACAGGCAAATTCCATCCTGAATTACATCACATTCCATGGTGCCTTATTGTATATTCCAGATTCTTCATTTGTTAATGGGGTGTGAGTGACGCATTCCAACGTTCATCGTCTGTCAGTAATCGCAGCTGAGAGGGCAGCTGAGAGAGAGCGACACATTACTCTGGTTCTGGAGTCACATTGAGCCAGACTAACTGAAAAAATATCGTTCTTCTTGCAGAACAAATATTCTGGAACCGATGGATATTTAGGAAATTTGAGAATTTCCACAGCTGCATCATTATTCCATGTTTTCTTTCCATTTCACACTTCACCAGCTGTTATGGTGGGAATATCCTCTTGTGGTTCTGGATGGTTATTGCAGTGAAATTACCATCGTCCCTCCACCACCATTCTCATTCTCCAAGGTGATGTAGTTTGACCGGCGAGAGAAAAGTCTAAAGGGAGAATGAAGAACTGCGCAAGAGAATCGAAAGTTTTAGGCAAATCGCATTTTGTTTGTACATGTTATTCGGTTGGATTTAAGTGAAATCTACAGGTAAAGATGTGAAATCTCCACATTACAGGAACGTTAGATAAGATCTACCCAGGGAGTAATATACTTGGCCTTATTTCCTCAAAGAAGCAGCTGAAAATGGCTCCTCCGCAACTGAGTCAGATCGATTCCTTCTGTTTCGAGCATATGAATCTTGTCAAACGAGAGCAACTCACCACTTGCGTTGGTCTTACACTAGAATATCTGTTGTTAGCTTTATATCAAGCCAGTGATGAAGTTTTAGTTCAAGTAAAGATGTGAAAACATGTAAATCTAAAGCTAATTCGAGAAAAAGAAGCAGTTAATTGGAGCACATTAAGGCCAGCAGCAATGAGTATGTGTCATAGCTGCAGTATGCGAGCATTAGGCTAAAATACAGACAATGTCTTGGGGAGGGGGAATGTTCGTTGGATTATTTGCAGCAGGAGGGCGTCACACCTTTTATGGTTAGACTGCGTGGTTTGGTCAGTGTTCAGCGACAAGAGAGTGTGATTGACAGTCGGGTGTTCCATAGGGAGCCAGACAGCAGGGATACAGGAGCCTCATCTTTTGCAAGAGTGGTACCAGAATGAACAGAAAACCAGTCAAGTGGGAGAACACCAAAAGTAATGGAATTGTAGGAGGGGGCTCACAGGAATCGACACCTTTCTCTGCAGTAATGAACTTGAGTCCAGGAGACTGTGTTCCATTCCTGTGCTGGGTTTCAGGGCCCAAGGTCAGAGCTGTCGATAAGTTCACAATGAGATGGGCATGAGGCAATCTTACTGATCCACGTACTTAGAGACAACACATACCAGGCAAGAAACAAGGTTTTGCCAACACACTGTCAGGAGCTCGGTGTCCAATTTCGAAGCTAAACCTCTGGATTATTATCTCTCCCAAGTGTTACTTGGCACAGGGCCATTCAGGTTAGGCAGGAACATTGGTGGCTCAGAGACTAGCGCGAGAGAAATGGAATGTGGTTCTCTCATCACAGATAATGCCAGACCTGCTGAGGTTATATTTCAATTTTTCAATTAAGGCACTTTTTCTTCATACATTTCCTGTTATTTTTCCTCGCAGTGTAATTTGTGATACGAAATATCCTAGACGGTTGCTATTATGCTCTTCAGCTGATCGTGTCACATTAAAAGATGGATGCACATGAATACCATGGTGACTCTATCCCTGTTCGCATTGAAACCTCTGCCATTCTGTAGATGTCTGGATGGACATTGTCAGTAAGGGTGAGGTCAGTGATCTCTCCATTGTTGGAAACCCATCTTATTCGCTGATTCCCCTTCCCTCAGGAAATACAGTGCGTTGTCCTCACTCGGTCCTTCATGTGACTCCAGATCCTGGGAAATAGGGAATGGGGAATAAATGCTGACCTCAGCAGCAAATCACACATTCAGAGAGTGAGAAGATTCCCATGTCAATCAGTGAGTGAAATGTTTTTGTTTAAAGAGGGCAGCTCCTACCCTGGAGTGCAGAAGGACAGCTCTGTGACATGTTTTCGCACTGGAATAAATTGTCCCGATGCAATATCAAACGAAATATTCTGTGATCTCGGGATGGGGCCAGTGGTGTTTGAGTAGAAAGCTTTATTGCTGGCAGATTCCGGATTCTGCCTGAAAGAACACATCACCTCACACGGAGAAATATTTCGACCAATTCTACACGTTGAGAGGGTGTTCCATTACATCCTTGCTTTTATTGGTGCTCTTGGTATGGCATTATGAGAATTAAATGTTCATTTGACCCAAAATATTAACTCTGCTTTTTCTCCCACGGATGATGCCAGTCCTGCTGAGTTATCTCTGTCTTTGTCTTTGGGCGAAAGAGAGAAGAACCGAGAGACAGAACTGGTTTGCCCAATCCCTTGCGATGTTGAACCTGAGATATAAGGAGAAGGACATTAACCTGGCCAGTGATGGTCTAAAACACCTACTCCTCCTTACTCACGTAAAACTTGTGAGAGCACATCAGAAAATATTGTGAACTGCAGAAAGTGCAATAAAAATCATCCTCGTCGCCTTATGAAACCGCTTTTTGAGGTGTCTGGATACTATTGTAGTCGCTATATTTGTGTGCTCTGAATTTAAATTACCTATTCCCCTCAATTACATTTCGGTTTATAGTGGTTCTGGGGAAAAAAAAACACAGCAGCTGAGGCAGCATCGAGGAACAGGAAAATCAACGTTTTGGGCAAACGCCCTTCATCAGGAATGAGGCTTGGACCTTCTGGGCTCAAGAGATAAATGGGGTGGCGGAAGATAGCTGAGAGTGAAATATGTGGATGGAGGTGGAGTGAATAGTGATAGCTCAGAAAGGAGGGTTGAGCGGCCAGGTAGGAAGGAAGATGGACAGATGGGGCAGGGCATGAGGGCAGTGCTGAGCGGGGAGATTGGAACTGGGATAAGGTGGAGGACGGGAAATGATGAAACTGGTGAAGTCCACATTGATGCCATGGGCTTGAAAGGTTCCGAGGCAGAAGATGAGAAGATTTTTCATCCAGGCATTGGATGGTAGGGGAATGACGATGGAGGAGGCCGAGCGACTGCATGTCCTCAGCAGAGTGGGTGGAGTGTTGAAATGTTCAGCCACGGGGCGGTGGGGTTTATTGGTGCTGTGTCTCAGAGATATCCTCTGAAGCACTCTTTGAGGAGGTGGCCGGTCTCCGAAATGTAGAGGAGACCGCATGGGGAGTAACATATAAAATAAATGATACGTGTGGAAGTTCAGGTGAGCTTTGATGGATGTAGAGGGATCCTTTGGGGCCTTGGGCGGAGTGAGGAGGGCAGTGTGGGCGCAGGTTTTGCAATTCCTGTGGTGGCAGGGGAAGATGTTAGGAGGGAAGGGTGGGCTGTAAGGGGACGTGGACCTAACCATATAGTCACGGAGGGAACAGTGTTTACAGAAAGTGGATTGGAAGTGTTGGATATTCTCAGAGAGTTGGACAGTATCTGTGGAGAGAAAAATAACACTGTTCATGTTTCAGATGGGAATAAGATCAGTGCACAATTTTATCATCACTATATGCTCAGAAATGTAAGAGAAACACACTGTAGTGCAGGGACAAATAACTTGCGACTGTAGAGAAACTGAGGGAAGATAAAATTTGTAAATTAGCAGCACATCGACAGTGAGAGGAATCTCAGTTAAACACAGTTGGCACAAGCAGAAGTTAAGTACCTAACCATGCTAATATACACTCATTATTAAAGACAGTGGAAGGGAGGCAATGGCAATGTGATAAGGATCTGTAGAGGTGAGACAGAGCAATGGATGGACATAGATTCAGACCAACAGTAAGAAGCCATCGCAGTCACAGAGACATGGAACGTTACACATGGAACAGACTATAGCAAAAAAAGAATGACATTGGTGATGAAAGCTCAAAAAGCTCTGAAATAATTTCACTTCTGAAAAATATCCTGCTAAGTTTCAGGTGGAGCCTGCAACTGGAAAGCTATCGGAACGCAGGTGTCAGAGAAAACCCTTCAATCGGAGGAAATACCAGGATGGAGTAATGTCACTGTGCCATTGTCACTGTGTGATGACATCACCCACAGGAACACAGAGCTTCTGGGTCTGTGCAAACTAGAGATCCCCCACACACTGGGAAAGATGGCAGGGTTACTGACAGGGGACTCAGAAGATTTACCAGAATAGTTTGGGGAATGACAGATTGCAGTCATGAGGTTAGGTTGTAGAAATCGGCATTGAGGGGAGATTTGGCAGAGTGGAAGCAGTAGTTTATGAGTGGTTAACAAAAGGTAAATAAAGTGAAGCTGTTTCCATTAGCTGACCATAAAAGGATTAGAGGAGAGTTACTTCAGTTTGTGGATGTTCCACAATGAGAATGCGAGAAAGAAATTTTATGCAGCGAATGCTCATGACCTTGGACTCAATGCTGAACCACAAACGCCAATAATGCTGCGATCCTGATACATTGATGGGGGTCATGTGTAAAAAGCACACTGGTCTGATCAATGATGGAATCTGAATTGAATCAAAACTAGCATTGATCTGACAGAATTAATGTGAAATTCTCCCAATGGACTTCGACCAGATGATTCCAAGACAGAAAGCACATCACCTTTCCACAAATTACTGTTTGATCCTACAGAAATCTTTCGCTGATTCTGGAAATCTTTCCATCCGACTGACGTTGCCGATGTATAAAGGTCTAACTCTCAGAAGGACATGGCTGGGAATACTCAACAGATCAGGCAGGTGGGAATACACGCAGTGAACATTTCAGCTCAGCGAAATTTCATTAACATCTTCTTGAAGTGGGATAAGTAGGTGGTATACACAAAAAGTAAATGATCAGGAGCCATTGTATAAGTGTGCAAACTAGAATTGAAATGACACAGTAAAATATTGTAAATGCTGCAGGAAGTGGTTGACGTCTGGGGAGGCACACATTGGATTAAAGTTTTGAGTTCAAAGTCACTGAGAGTCAGCTGAACTTGAAACGATCAATCTGCTTCGCTGTTCAGAGAGTGTATGTTCGATTTAGGAGGATAGACTAAAACAATGGGAAGACTCTAAGAATCGGAGATGGAGGGAAATCCTTTGTTGAGCCCACTGAATTGTTAACATTTAGTGTGGAATGCTCGATAATTCGGGAAATTGCAATCAGATCATGTGGCTTTTATGTGTTAAGAGCGCCTGGTTAATACATCCGCACACCATTACGATTCCTAATAATCTTCCACAAACATATTCCAGCCCAAATACATATCAGTTTCTTGGAAACATTAGAATCTTTCAATTTGTGGGTAATGATCAAAGGAAAGTTTTAACTGCAAACAAAAGTTTAAGATGAATTCTGTGTTATGATCCGGCTTGTATTTTCCTGATCTGCTCTTGACCCTGGTGAGCACTGTGATGCTGTCTCGGGGGGAATACAGTCTCTTCAGAACTTTCCCTGATCTCCATAGCAGTAACAGATCTCCTGATCAAGTCAACAACCATAACACTATCTGATTTCCAGTCTATCATTTCTATCAGGCTGCTGCACACCATTCCTGCAAATACATTTACTTCTGTCTTCAGTTATTTAGGAACTGGTAGTTCCAGCTGGTTGATTGTCATTTGGTCTGTATCGCTCAATTCCTTGCACATCCATACGCTTGTAGGGCCAACTCCCACCCCTGAGATTACGTTCCAGACACCGACCATTCTCTGTGGCAAAAACACCTTGCCCCCACATTTGTTTGAACTTTCCTATTTTCATCTTGAATGTTTGCTTCATTGTTTTAGAAATTTCAATTCTGGGGAAGAGATTCTGACTGTCAACTCCATTTCTGTGTCTCACAATTTTATAGACTTCTCCGAAGTCTCCACTCAGCTCTCTCTGCTCCACAGAAAACAACCCGAGTTTTTCTAGAGTCTCCTCATATCTCATAACCTCTAACACAATCAGCATCCTGATAAACCTTTTCTGCACCCTCCACATCTTTCCTGTAACGTGGTGACAAGAATTAAACACGACACTATCAGAAAAGCCAAACAACAGTCATATAAAGCAGCAAAATGACATCTTCATTTTCCCTTCTTCATTGCACTTTGTGTCGAGTCCATGAGCTTCTGTACTTTTCCACACAGCTCCTTCATTTACAAACTGGACCTCAAAACATTACGCATTCCAAAGTCCCAGGCCGACAGCGTCGCCATGACAACCACCATGCTGTACTGTCCCCACATCAAAACCGGGAGAGTGAAGGTGACTGGCACTTCCACAGTAACCTTTGTATCCATCCCCTCTAATGTAGTGACTTTCCCACCCATTCCACAATTGCTGTCCACTCTGCCTACAGGCAGGCTGTCCCCACTGCCCAGAACTGGCTTCCCCAACTTCACTGCTACTGCAGGGTCCCCCGAAGCCCTCCCTGAGAATTTCATCGAACTGATCCCCAATGACAGGAATGGACAGGGTCAGCATGGATTGGTGAACGGGAATTTAGGATCGAAAATTCTACCGGAGCATTTTGGGGATATAATAAGTAGTTTGTGTGGCCACCCCTCTGGACTGCATTGATACAGATTCCCTAATCTTTATTGTCCCAAACAATGTCAATGTCGTTGGACATACTGTGCCAGTGTCTCCTGACTGACTACTGTCTCCCTTGCCCTGACTGAGAACCTGTTTCCTGAGGCTTTGAGACGTGCCCATTTGGTTGAATTCCTTGCAGAGTGTTTGCTGCTTTAGCTGCTGTTCCAAGTGCCTGAAAGTCCAGCCCCTTGACTGATCACCGCTAACAACAATGATAAGCTGCCTGGCTTATGTCTGTGATAAACAACCAGGCAAGACAGGAGCACTGTGAAACATTAGGTTCTGGCTGAGCCATCAAACTGCAAAAAGGCCAAGGAAAGGCAGAGATGTTGTGCCAGTCCCTAGGCAAGACATATCTTAGGCGCTGGACAGGTTGCAACGTTTTTGGAGTAATAATATTCTTTGTGGGCAGACACTAAAACATCTTGATGCAGTGCTTTTATTTAACTCTGGCACATTTCACCCGCTCTGCAAGTATCTATTGGACTTTTTAATGTGAGCATTGGCTCTCTGAATAATATACCCCTGACATGATCATTCGTGATGCCACACCCAATTGCCTCCTTCGTCAGTGAATATGTAATTGGATTCAACTCACAGGCCGTTGAACTGAGAAAATAAAGCCTTCATAAACACACCTATTGATTCCAGTTGCTCTTGCACTCTGGTGAAAAACATTATGAAGGATTTACAAGGATTTTGTCGCGGTTGGAGCATTGGAGCTATTGGGAGAGGCTGAATAGGCTGGGATTGTTGACTCTGGAGCGTCAGAGGCTGAGGGGTTACCTTCCAGAGATGTATAAAGTTATGACGGACGTGATTAGGGTAAATAGACAAGATCTTTTCACTGGAGTGGGGTAGTTCAGAACTAGAGGGCAGAGCTTTAGGGTTAGAGGTGAAATATTTAAAAGGGACCTCAGGGGCAATGTTTAGGGTTAGAGGGGCAATGTTTGCGCACAGAGGATGAGCTGCCAGAGGAAGTGTTGGAGGCTGGTATAACATTCAAACGGCATCTGGATGGGTATATGAACAGGAAGGGTTCAGAGAGATATGTGCCAAGTGCTGGAAAACGTGACCACATGAGGGTAAAATACCTGGTCATCACGGATGAGTTGGACTGAAAGGTCTGTTACCGTGCTTTAACTGAATGTGCCATAAATGGGCAGCACATTCGTTTACACTGCTGTCTCCGAAGCTGGGCTCGATTTTGTCCATGGGTGGATGGCTGTGTGGAGTTAGCACATTCTTCTTGTGTATGTGTGTGTTTCCTTTCACATTCCCAAAGATGCGCAGGGCAGGTGAATTGGCAATGCTAAATTGCCCAAAGTGTTAGTTACGTTATTCACAGGTGAAGTAGGAAAATGAATAGGGGTGGGTCTATCTTCAGGTGCACTTGCTGAGCCAAAGGGCCTGTTTCCACGCTGTTGGGAATCCAGATTTTTAAAAAAATCAGATCCTTTCCTGCTTTACAGTGTTCTCAAAATATCTAATTCAATACATCCGAATCATCCTCTTCATCATCAAATTCCAAACTGTTGAATACTTCAATAGCTTCATCTTCTCCATTTCTTTTCTGAAATGCCGTTTGACATGAGGTAGAGCTGGTGGAAACTTTGTGTTTCTTCTATTGTTCGGAAAATGCACCAGGGATGAAGTGATAACATTGAGAGTGAGTGCTGAACGTACAGTAAGAGACAGATAAATTAGATTCGAGGACAAGTTGCCTTGACCAAACAAAAGCGTATGTACGCTTTCTTATGCATAGATTAGGTACACGAGAAATTAGGGAAACATCTATAAAAGTGAACAAATAAAACTGGTTTTCGAATATTTGAATGGGGAGTGCACCAATCCCAGAAATGTTACAATACTAGGACTTTGCACCAAGTTGATATAGCAAGCTGCTAATCCATCTCCAACACAGGGGGTGCGAGGTTGGTTTGGGGGAGTTGAAAGAGACTGTCCCACAGTCTTGCCCCTCCATGTTGCTCAGACTGGGAGGCTCTCAGGTGAACTTATGTGCATCATTGAAGCAACAATTGGAACATTAAGCAGTTCTTGGTATAGAAGACGCGTGAACTGCTTGGAGTGGAATGCAGAAAATTGGATAAGGGAATCGAAATGCATACAGGTACAATGGACCAATTGGCCGCTTCTGTGCCACAACATTCTATCATTCTGTGATCTCTTCTTCTCTCTCTTGAACCAGGTCTGCCATTCCGCTGTGGAAAAGACAAAGGGAGATGCAGACTGAGCACGTGTGCAGAGAATGAGTTCGAAATTAATGGGAAGTGCCTCTTGTTCTTCAACTGTTGCAAGAGCTTGTGAGTTCCAACTGGGGAAGCATGGCCAAAGCGAAGCTCTGCTTGGTGCTAAACGCTGTCAATCCTCAGTTGTGTCAGTGGCAATGTGTGACAAGCCCACTCTTCCTGCATTGACTTGAATAAAACTCACTGCATTCATGATCACTTCTGTTCTGTGTTCATTTCTCATGGAGAGAACACCATCCCGTCTTTATTTTGTAAGAATGTCCATCTGGTCCAAGATTCTCTCACAAGCAGAAACAACTTCTCCACACCTACCCTGTCGTGTACCCTAAGAATCTTGCATGATTCAATTAGGCACTAACTCAGTTTTCTAAACTCTGATGCGTACAGGTCCAGCCTTACTCAACCAATCCTCATCAGACATTCCCTCCATTCCTGGGATCAGTCTGATGACCATCGTAAGTTTAAAGTTAGGGGTGTTCACCAATGACTGCACAATGTTGAGCACCATTTGCAAATTCACAGATACTGAAATAATTTATGTTCAAATGCAACAACATCTGAAAACCATCCAGGCTCGGGCAGTGATACTTGCACGTCATTACCATACAATGACCATCTCAAGTAAGAGACAATGTAACCAACTCCACATGAAACTTGATGGTGCAATCTTCATTGGATCCACCACTATCAACACCCTCGATCTTATCATTGACCAGAAACTCAAGTGAACTCACCAATAAACCCTGTGGTTACAAGAGCAGGACAGAGGCTAAGAAAACTGTGGCAAGTAACGCCCAAAGTCTGTTCACCAAGTACAAGGCACAAGTCAGGAATGTGTTGAGATATTCTCCATTTGCCGGGGTGAGTGCAGTTGCAGCAACACTCAAGAAGCTCGACAAGATCCAGGACAAAGCAGACCACTTGAAATCCACAAACATCCACTCACTCTGTCACTGACACTCAGTAGCAGCAGTGTGTAATAGCTGCAAGATAGCACTGCCGAATTTCAACAAATATCCTTAGACAGGATCTGCCAATACGCTTTCATTGTGAAGGACAAGGATAATTGCTAAATTGGAACACTGCCACTTGCAAGGTTACTATAAAGCCATTCAGCACCCTGATTTGGAAATATATAGTCTTTCCTTCACTGTTGCTGGGTGAAAACAGAGATGTTCCCTCCCTTAAGACATTTTGCATCTGCCTACAGCACATGGAATGTGACGACTCAAGAAAGCAACTCAGCAAAACATTCCCAAGTCACCCAGGAACAGGCAATATATGCTGGGCCCAGTCAGCAATGCTCATGTCGCATGAGTGAATTAAATGCGAACTTCCCTCCCTGGCAGTGCATTCCAGATCTCTGCTGTCTTCATTGCACCCCATGCTCCCAGTAAAACAATTCTTCCTTCAATCCATTCTAAATCTCTTACCTATCACTTTAACATGGTGCCCCTATGTTACTGAACCTTCGATTAAGGAAAGGGATGCTCGCTCTCCTCCCTGTGCACACACCTCAGAATCTTCCAGGCATTTATCAGCTGTCCCCTCGACCTTCTTTGCTCTAATAATCTCCCTTCATCACTGAATTGCTCCCATCCAAGCTACATCTTGGCGAATGATCTCTGCATTTCCTCCAATGCAGTCACAGTTTAAAATCTCACAACCCCGGGTTATCGTCCAACAGGTTTATTTGGAAGCACTTGCTTTCAGAGAGCTGCTCCTTCATCAGGTGCTTGTGGTGTCGGACCATAAGTGTACATACTCCACAACCACCTGAAGAAGGAGTGGCGCTCTGAAACCTGTTGGACTGTAATTGGCGTTGTGTGATTTTTAACTTTGTCCTCCCCAGTCCAACATCGGTTCCTCCACATCAATCTCGCCACATCCATCTATAGTGTGGTCACCAGAGCTTCACGTAGTTCTCTAGTTGTGACCTAACCAATGTCCTGTAAATCTCCAACGTAACTTCCCTGCTCTCATAATCAACGCCTCGACTGATAAAGACAAGCACAGCCTTTGCCTTCTTAACTATCTAATAGTGTATGGTTGCAACTTCAGGTTCTGTGGACAAACACCCCAAAATCCCTCTGTTCCACTGACATTCCTGGTCTCCTACCATTCATTGAGTACTCTCGAGTCATGTTACTTATTTCAATGTTCATGAAGCCACATTTATCAGGGTTAAATTCCAACCACCACTCTTTTTTTGGGTTGGCGGTTTGCCTTATTAACAGGGAGAGAGAGGATGTCAGAAAATGGTAATGTCATCGCTTGGAAAAGTAATGGTCCAGGTTGGAATGTCATTATTCCTGGGGATGGTTGTCTCCCACCAAAGTGTGGCAGCATCCGAGTGCTGCTGATCCTGGGAAGTCTCCGAAATTGATTGCAGCCTCGACCTCATATCTTCAGCTCAAAAACAGAAAAGCGAACATTCTACAACGATTGAAGTCGACATTTCTCTGTCACCATCACATGATGTAGCCCTCAGGGTGATGAAGTGCACGGCGACACAATTTCGAATGAACCAGCATCAATTACAGAGTCATGGAGGTCTACAGAAAAAAAGGCCTTTTGGCCGATCAAACCACTGTCGATCAAACACAAATCTCGAACTATTGTTCTTAATCAATCACAAGTTGTGGGCATTACTGGCTGGACCATCATTTATTGCTTCCCTTAATTTCCAAGACGGCAATTGTAATCAACCACATGGCCATGAGTTTGGATTCACATGGATTCTATATTTCCCTAAAGGAGAGCAGTGAACCAAATGGACATCTTTCCCAACAATCACCAAAAGTTTCGTGGTCACCATTAGACACTCCATTCCCAATATTTGTTTCATTAAAATTCATTTCCACCAACTGCCAAGGCCTGAATTAAACCAAGTTCCTCAGAATCCTACTTGGGTCTCTAGACCAACAATCCACAATAATATCACTGAGCCATGTCCTCTCCAATGACCTAATTCCATTCTGATTCCATTTTCCAACGATGGGCCTACAAGCCTGCATGCCTGGGCAACACAAGTGCACATTGACAATATAAAAGAGTGCAGCATAAGAACAGGCCATTCATCCCATCCCACCATGTCTGTGAGGACCAAAATGCCATTCAACTGTAATACCATCTGTCTGAACATAGTCTGTATCCCTCTACTCACTTGCTGTTTATGAGTGTTCATAAATGGATCTTTCACTTTGTGAATGTAACTGTTTTGACCAACCCCTCTTGCACCATGCTCCAGTCATTAACCATCCTCTTCATAAAAAAACTTGCCTCGTGCAGCACCTCCAAACATTTTCCCTCAACTTAAACCTATGCCCCGAGCGTTTGACAATTCCACCATGATTCAAAGACTTTGCTTATTCACCCTACCCGTTTCTTTCATAATTTTATACGTTGTTATCAGGTCACACCTCAACATCCGACGCTCTCGTGAAAACTATCCAAGCTTGTCTAACCTTGCCTTATATCTAATATACTCTAATCCAAGCAACATTCTGGGAAACCACTTATTAAGCCTCTCTAAGACCTCCACAGCCTTACCTTATTATGGTGGTTGGAACAACACGTAGTACTCCAAATGTGGCACCATTAAATCTTATACCGTCGTAACATGAAATTCCAACTCAGTGGCCTAACTGATAAAGGCAAGCCTGCCCGACGCCTTCTTTACCACCGAAGCCACTTGCGTTGATACTGGCCTGGAGATATTGGGTTGTACCCTGATATCCCGATAAACGCTGTCATCTAAATACCTCTTCAAAATGATTAACCCTTCTGACTCCATCACCATTACAGCCAGTGAGTTCCAGATTCCCACTACCCTCTGACTGAATAAAATAGAAATACCGCAATCCCTCTAAATCTTCCATCCCTTCCTGTAAATCTATGTCTCCTGGCCATTTCTGCCTCCACTGAAGGGAGTAGTTTCTTCCTGTCTACCCTGTCTGTGCCTCTCATCGATACATCTCTATCATGTCCCCTCTGAATCTGATTTGTTCTCAGAAAATAATACTCCACTCTGTCCAAACTGTCTTCACAAATTAATCTCTTCAACTCAACCAACATGCTGGTTAATCACCTCTGCCGACATCCACTGTCACATCCCTCCTATCATGTAGATCCCGAAGTGCACATAATGAGCCCAGAACAATGTTTCATACAGTTCTAGCAAAACAGTTCTCAGCAGCATCACGATTGATTCAGAACTTTTATGAAATCCTGAAGGACAGTCTGAGCCTGGGACAGAGCCCTGAACAGCTGAGCAGGAGGTCTGCAAAACTTTGCTCTGTCCACTTGGAAACCTGGTTCAGGTACAGCCTGTCAATAACTGAGGCATAGACCATATTCTGCAATTCACCCGGTGAACCCTGAATCTTACTTGCCCGGCTTGTTTATGAGCATGTTCCCAGGTATAGAGGAGACTGTCGCATGAGAAGAGATTAAGTGGATTGGCCCTGCGATCATTAGAGTAAGACGAACTTTACTGAAACATATAAGACTATCAGGGGATTTGACAGGCTAGATAGAGAAAGATTCTTTCCCCTTTTGGCAGACTCTTGGGCCAGAAAGCATCACCTCACAGTAGGGGGTTGTCCATTTCAGGCTGATCTGAGGGGAAATGGCTTCTGTCATAGAAAATTAAAACTGCGGCATTCTTTATCACAGAGGGTTGTGGAGGGTGGGTCATTACGTATATTCAAGATTGTGATAGAGAGATGTTTAATTCGGAAGGGAATCAAGGATTGAGTGGAAAAGGCATAGAAATGGACTTGAGGATGATCAGATCAGTTATGATCTGATGGAGTGGTGGAACAGTCTCAATGGGCACTCTGCAGATGGAGAAAATGTCCTCTTTGTGGTAAGGAGACTAAACAACACACACTGCTCCAGGGCTGGTTTCATCAAGTCCCTGTACAGATTCAGTGAGGTATCTTGAATCTGAAGTCCAATCCTTTTGCAATGGAGGCCAACTTTCCATTTTCCTTCTTCATTGCTCAAGCAGTGAGTAAACTGTTCGTTCACAGTGAGGGCAAGCTTCCAAACAGGATGGCAGACAGGATGGCGACTTGTTCTGCTTCAGAGGTAAATATTGAAGAAAACATTAGCTGTTCATAAGGAATGTGTAACTATTGGGAGACAGCTGATGATGGTTTAACCTGGGGATCACCTGAGGTTAAACAAGATGGGATCTGCATGCTGTTAATGATTTGGAACAAAGAAGTGAATGTTCTGTGTTCAAAACTGCAGACAGCGTAATAATGGGGCGGGGGTGGGGGGGGGCGGTGGAGGCAGCTTGCAAGAGGGGTGAAAACAGTTTATGGAGAGTATTGATAGTTTCAGTCAGTGGGCATAACTTTGACAAATTGTGTACAATGTTGGAATATGTGATGTTTTACATCTTGGACGGGAGAACAAAAGCACAGATTCTTGAAATGGAGAAAGCTGCAACATAAAGCAACTTGGGAGAACACGGAAAACGAGCAAACGGGCAGCATGTGATCAGGAATGGCAATAGAATGTTGGGCCTCATGATAACAGGAGGGAGTATCATAGTATCATAGAGTGATTGGGATTTTTAAACCATGTAGGGAGGACCAAAGTATCATTGTGTCTATACTGGTCATGGAAGATTAATCTTTTCTAATCCTATATTCCATCATTTAGCTAGCAGCCTTGCATACTATGGTATTTCAAGTGCTCATCTAAATAGTTCTTGATTGTTGTGACAATTCATACCTGTTCAGTTTTTTTCAAGCAATGAGGTCCAGATAACTCTAAATACCTCGGTGAAAAAAATTGCTCAAATCCCCTTACCTGATATCTGTGCATATTCGTTACTGACTCCCGAATGAGGGGAAAGAGTTTGCGCTATTTACCTGTCTATATCACTCAGAACTTTACACAGTAGGACTGCAGAAAGGCATGGGCTTAGGGAGTATTGTGAGGCCAAATGTGATTACTGTATTAGCGCATGAAACGGTTTGGAGAAGATCACAGAACTGAGAGGCCTGTGAGCCTCGAATCATTTGCAGAAATAAGAGGGAGTGACTCTGGAGAAGGTCAAAGGGAAAGAGAAGTTCTGGAAGTGTGCAAGTGCTTACAGTAATAATGATGGAGTAGGACTGCAGAAGGCCAGAAAAAGAGTGGATGCAGGAACACTGGAGGTTAATACAAATAATAAACACAGTGAGGCTGGAGGATGATACAGAGTTCTGGAGAACTGTAGAGTTTGGAGCAGACTGCAGAGATAGTGAAGGCCGCATTTGCCTCGTGGGTAATGTAAGGGAATTAGCTTCTGCAAACTGCAAGCTATGGCATAGTCAGGAAAGATCATTGTGGTTGGGAAAGATTACTGAAATAGGGATGTTTCCAGCCTGGAGGTATTGCGGAGATAGGAAGTCGTGCAAACGTGCAGAGGTTAGAGAGAAAGATTGGGTAAAATCATTGACAGATTTGAAAACAAGACCACTTTGAAATGCAGATGTTTCTGGAGACAATGCAGTTCAGTTAGAGACCACGTGTGGCAGGAGTTACATGGGCAGCATTCATGTCAACAACATAAGGCTTGCTGACATTAATATCATGCCAAGTCAGAATTTGAAATTTCCAGTAACGATGTGAGAACAGAGAGATGGAAGATTTACACAACAAATGAGCTGATGCAATAATTAAATGGAAACAAACTCTCTTGATGCTGAGACCTGGTTCGAAGTTATCTAATAACTCATTTTCTAATTTGTGACTGGGATTTTTCTGGGTCAACCTGAGGCAGTTCCCAGGAAGTGCTGGAGGTTGCCAACAGCTGTCAATCAATGACATTGACCCCAACATTGAATACAGTGTCAGTCCCTGGACCCACCTTCAGCTTTCCACCCAATCCTTCTTAATGATAGTAACCATGACATTTATAATCTGCCCAGATTACCACACTTCCTCCCATATCCCCCCAACTCCCAATATCCAAGCAGTATCACGAGGCATCCGGAGATACGAATACCCCCAACACCAGCTAGTGGTGTGAGAATCTACATTATATTCATAAATAATTGGGATATTTTTTATTGACGTGGAAAACATTTTTGCATCTGCATTGATTTCCATTTTGAAAACTGAAATGTTCTTTTGCTTCCCCGAATGCAATGGGCTGGAAATGGAAATAACAGAGCTGGAAGTGACACTTTGGATCATGATTAGCTTTCCATGATACAGGAGGAAGCAGAGACCCTGCTCCTGCCATTTCAGATCCAATAATCTTAGGTGAATCTTGGCTCTGGCCCTTGCTCCACTGATCTTTAGACGATGCAGTATCTACAGCTCCTTTACACTGGTCTCCCAAATATGAAACAAAAACCAAGATATAAATTGCTGTAAAGACTCAGCAGGTTTGGCATCATTTGTGGGAGAAAAATCCCAGTTAATGCTTCTGGTCCAGTGACCCTTCTTCAGAACAGAAATGTTACCTCTTCTCCTTGAATTGGGAAACCTGTGTCCTTATCTTCATCTTCTTTTCGTTCTCTTGATGTCTGCTAAAAATTCCATCTTCTGTTATCTCTCTGACAGATGTGCATCTCTACAATGGTTACCTTTGGTCTTGAATGGTCATTTATTACCCCCTAACCACTGGATTTTGAGCTTTTGTCAGGTTTGTGCAGTGATTAGGTAAATAATTCTGGAAACTGGATATTTCATCGTTCTTTTGAACTGAGCTCGGACATTGGATAGAGGCACCATGTAAATATTGTGCTTGTGCGGCAACTTACATTGCGCAGCATGTATCCAACTTGTTCAAACATTCAAAGATTTCATGTTCATAATCCGTTAACTGATCTTGGTGACCAAATATATGGAAAACATATAACAGCCAGAGAATTACGAACTTCTCGATATTGCAAAGCGTAAAATCACTGTCTGAATTCTGCTCTTCAGCTTGGGCTCACTCTGCTCGTCTTCCTTACTAAGACCCCTCAGTCCCTTACAGGCTGGTCTTGGAAATAAAGTGTGTGCGACTGTCAGTTCATTGAGGAACACAATGTAAAATAAGGCAAAATAGGGTTAAAGCCACATCAAATGAGTGGAATCCAATGCAGAAGAGTCTGCAAAGTAGCTGCCCTTAGTCCTGCCGTAAAATAGCCTGTACATGGTTATATTTTTTAGTCTCAAATCTAAAATTAGTCTCAAATCTGGATGGGTGCTTAAGCTAGGACAAATGTTCGGCACAACATCGTGGGCCGAAGGGCCTGTTCTGTGCTGTATTGTTCTATGTTCTATGTTCTAAAATGCCAAGAACATTTTTTAAACAAAGCAGAATGTCGATTGTTGACACAAATGCAGTAAACAATTAATCATACAGTATTTAGTTTTCAGTTTATGGTAACAAAAGCTGACAAAGCGATCAAAGGTGAATGTGACAGTGAACTAGACAGAACAGTCAGTGAAAATGACCAGTAGATCTGCTGTTGCCATGGCCACCACATAACGTGTTATGCAGGGAGCGAGGCCTCACTTTCCTTGGGACAGGATCAAAATCGACATGGAATTTACTGGCAGAATGATAATTGAAAAATGGCTGGGTATTAATGAACACTATATTGTGTATAAATATCTAAGCAATCTGAATGGTCGCTACAACAGCAAGATAAAATCAGCCAGAAGTTTATGAAAATATGAGCACAACGGTAAATCAGTAAGTTTCCAATTCCACTGAACAAATTTTGACTTGAATGAAAACAGGCTGCAAATAGAATCTAGAATACCAATCCAAAAGCTATCCATAGAAACATGCAACACTTATAACGGTGAACCTACACTGCATCCAGCCTGTGACTCCTTCAAGAACAATTGACACAACTGGATAACATAGTGTGAAAATTGGACAAACCCTATGATAGGGAAGTGCTAAAAGTTGGACCACTCTTTTCCTTTTATTCATGTTGAAATCACTGGCAAGGCCAGCATATATTGCTATTTGCTAAGAAAGGAATTAAGATTCAATTACATTGCTGTGGATCTGGAGTTACCTATAGACCATTCCCTACCTTCTGAAAAGATAGGTGCCTCACGACAGTGAGTTATATTCGGAGGAAAACATGCCATCATAGATGTAAAACATCAGAAAAGATCAGTTTTAAATCATTTATCATGGCAGAGCAAAGGAATACTGGGGATGTAAGAGGAAAGTTCTTCCTTAATGATCGGTTTGAGGGCAGATGTATTTCAATTACAAAAGGATGATGTTCCCACGCAGTGATAATACATGTTGTTCAAATGTGATTTCCAAGCAGAGGCAAATGTTTAATGTATAAGCACCGTGAAAAGTGAGGGAAGTGAGACCATTGTAATTCTGGTCAAGTGTGAACCCCAGTCATCTGAAAATATGGTGGAGAAAAAGGGGTAGATAATGTGGGTTAATTAATATTGTGGAGGCACGGAGGTAGAGATAACACAAACAAACTGCCACACTGCACCATTGCCTACCCCTGCAACGCTGCATTAACTCGTCTCAATTATCAACAAAACATACTAGAAGTGCAGTGAATTAACACTGAATACTTTACTTTCAATGTGGATTCCTGCAAGTTTTAGAAAATGAATAATATGCTGTTCATCATTCAGTTCAAAATGTAAAGATGTATGCAACATGTATAAAGGCAGAAAGTAGAGTTAAACAGTCCCGCCGTGATCCTTCAGCAAAATAAACTGTCCAGACATCTATCGTCACTTCTGTGTTATAGATGATTTCTTTTGGACAGGTACCTCAATTGAAAGAAGTGGACGTTCATCTCAGTCCAAGCTAGAAACATTTTTGCGACCCTGTAGGTGTAGATGAAAGGAAGTAAGAGGGAATGAAACTCATTTACTCAGACAGAAAAGTACCAAGTGCTTTACAGCTGCTCTGCCCCGGACCGTAATAAACTATAGAAAGTTGTGAACACAGCCCAGTGCATTGCACAAGCCAAACTTCCTGCCATTCACTCATTCTACATTGTTGTTGCCTTAGAACGGCAGCCAACATCATTAAAGACTCCTCCCATCCCATTTAAATCCTCTTCCAAACTTTTCCGTTAGGCAGAAGACACAAAAGCATAAACATGCATACCAATAGGTTCAAGAATATTTTCTTCTCCGCTGTTATTTGACTTGTGAATGGATCGCTCAAATTTAAAATCTAATGCTGATCTTGCTTTTTGTGCACCTTCGTTGCAGCTGTAACTTTATATTCCTCGCTCTGTTTAATCACCTGATGATCTTCGTGTCTTTGCATGTTAAAATCTGCTGTACTACAAGCAAACAAATGATTTTCACAGTATACAGGTAGATATGACAATAATAATAAAACAAATCAAACCAAATCAAATCAAAGGTGAAGGGAGAGAGATAAATGACAGAGATGTTGGAAGCGGTCGAACATCAAAGCCATTGGAATAACTTGTGAGGACAGAGACGTGTTGTGTTTTTGACAAAGCTGAACATGTTGAAATGCCAGAGGATGGCATGTTCAATGTTGAGGGTGTTGCTGAAATATGAAAAGTGCATCACTGGGTACGTTGCTAAGGTGGCACTGATGCCTTCACAAAGAAAAGTATCCTGAGAAGTAACAACAGTTAGGACCATTACAGTCAGGGTCATTTTGGAATCAGTGGCTCTGGAGAAATGTTGGTTGAAAAGACGATGTGCTATATAGGAGTTGGAGAAGTCATAGAGACAGAGAGGCTTATAACGCAGAAAAAGAAATGCACTTTGGCCTGTAGAGTCTGTGCTGGTCAAATTCTATACATTGAAACCACGTCCCCTCAAGTATCTTCCCTGCTTCAAGGAAAACAACCCTAATCCATCCAATCTCGCTTCGTAACTAAAGCTTTCCAACCTTGGAATCGTCCTCGAAATCTCTGCATCCTTTCCAGGGCAATCAAAATACACCTACGTTGTGGATTCCAGAACTGCACACAATACGCTAGCTGTGGCGTGGCCAATAGTTTATACAGTTGCAGCACATTTTCCTTGCACTTCATCTCGATTAAAAGAACAAATAATGTTCCTTATTCCTTTTGAACCATATTATCGACCTGTCCTGCTGCCATAAGGTGTTCATGTGCAGCAATTTTTATACTGTCAGTGAACTTATCCTGTCTCTTCCCCAGTTTGTAGGTTTCCCGGTATATGTGAATACCACCATTCATCTTTAGTGGAACATGTGGGCCCTGTAATCTTTCTATTTCCTCCTTGAATGCATCCCACTCCTCTGACATGGATTCCCCTAAAAGTGTCTGCTCTCTGTCCAAACGCACACAATCTTATTAAAATTTGGGATTGCTCCAGTTTAGAACTTTGATTTCTTGTCCTCGTCTTTTTCCATATTAATCTTCAGTTATTATCATTGTCTGCAAATTTCTTCCCCACTGAATTACCAGGTAGGAGAAAGAGGAATTCAGATGTTGGAGATCAGAGTAGAGAGTGTGGTGATGGAAAAGCACAGCAGGTTCGGCAGGATTCTCGTCAGATCAACATCCATCACTCCCAGCATCTTCTACTGCCACCACAGGAAGTGCAAAACCTGCGCCCACAGGCCGCCCCCTCACCTCAATCCAAATCCCCAAAGGGTCCTCCCACATCCAACAGACGTTTACCTGTACCTCCACAAATGTCATCTACTGCATCCGTGCACCCAATGTGGTCTCCTCTATATCAGGAGACTGGATATCAACTTGCGAATCTTTTCAGAAAATATCCCTGGTACACTCACACCAACCTGGTCAACTGCTCCATGGCTGAACACTTCAACTCCCCCTCCCACTCCACCAAGAAAACGCAGGTCCTTGGCATTCTCCATCGGTCAACCCGAACCATGCACTGCCTAGAGGATGAAAGCCTCATCTTCGGCCTTGGGACCCTGAATCCACACGGGATTAATGTGGATTTCACCAGTTTCCTCATTCCCCCTCCCTCCACCTTATCCCAGTCCCAAGCCTCCAACTGGGCACCGCCCCCTTGACTCATTCATCTTCCTTCCCATCGATCCGCTTCACCCTCTTCTCTGACCTATCACCCACTCCTCACCTTCATGTATCGAGCACATTCCCAGCTATCTTGCCGCTAGCGCCACACCCACCCGTTTGTGTCTAACCCCCCTCCCCACGGCCTATAAGCCTCATTCCTGAAGAAGGGCATATGACTGAAACGTTGATTCTCCTACACCTCAGATGCTGCCTGGCCTTCTGTGCTTTTCCAGCAGCACATTCTTCCCATTGAAATGTCAGCCACTTACCCAACTTCATTCCATAAAAATCGGGCCGGGAATTCCATCAAAGTGGGTGAAGGTACTAAAAACCAGTCTGGGATTGGGCAGACGAAGCTATACAGTATGTTGTGGTAAAGAGAGAAGGAAAGAAACCTCCAGTTTATCCAGCAGACAGCAACAGAGTGATAAAGTGTGAAAACTGCTGTAAAATGCTCCAGACTCAGGGGTGAAACAGGAAGATCCGGGCCAAGTGTTGGATGATAGGGTGGGGGAGGAATTCCAATGATAATCGTGAACACATGGAGTCCAATGAATAATATCCAACCTGTGGAAAGCTTTGGCAAATCATGAAGGGAATTTGACAGAGAATTATTTGTTGCTGACAGTAAAAATAGGTCATATTCACTGTGGGTTTAAATAATGCTCAGGTTCATTGCATATTTCAGAGATGAGTATTTCAGAGATAGCCACTGTGAGGTAGGAAAATAAGCTTCTATGTTCAGCTGTGGACTCATTCAGAAACAATCAACATGCATTGTGGGACAGGAGAAGCGGAATGAAGGAGATCATGAAAAATCCAATGTTTAAGGAGACAGAGAGAACTGATTATCAATTCTGAACTGATTATCAATTCTGAACTGGTTGGATCCTGCATTATGAAATTCAAAACTATGCACTTGATGGTTGCATGTGTCTCCATTCAAATGAACACACTCCATCTCGCAGAATTAAAGAAAATCCCAAAGCATTCTATTCTTATATAAGAAGCAAGCGGGTAACTATAGAAAGGATTGGTCCACGAAAAGATAATGAAGGAAGGCTGTGTGCCAAATCTGAGAGAATGGGTGAGATTCTGAATGATTACTTAGCATCAGTTTTCACTGAGGAGAGGAACATAATGGATCTTGAGATTAGAGATACAAGTTTGATTAGTCTGGATCACGTTGGCATATGTAGTGAAGATGTATTGGGTGTGCTGGAGGTTATTAAGGTGGACAAATTCCTAGGACCGGATGGGTTCTATCCAAGGTTGCTGAGGGAGGTGAGAGAGGAAATATCTGGGGCCCTGACAGATATCTTTATGGCAAAGTTAAATACAGGTGAGGTGCTGGAGGACTGGAAGGTTACTCATGTTGTCTCCGTGTACAAGAAGGGAAGTAGGGATATTCCAGGTAACAACAGATCTGTGCGCCTAACGTCAGTGGTGGGGAAATTGCTGGAGTTGGTCCTGAGAGATAGGATATTTTCATATTTGGAAAGGAATGAGCTTATCCGTGATGTGCAACATGGTTTTGTGCGGGGGAGATCGTGCCTTACCAACTTGATAGAGTTCTTCTCGGAAGTGACCAAGTTGTTAGATGAAGGCAGGGCTGTAGATGTTGCATACATGGACTTTAGTAAAGCGTTTGATAAGGTTCCCCATTGCATACTCGTGGAGAAAGTGAAGTTACGTGGTGTGCATGGCGTTCTAGCTAGGTGGATAAAGAACTGGTTGAGCAACAGGAGACAGAGAGTAGTAGTTGAATTCGAAATGGAGAAAGGCGACCAGTGGTGTTCCACAGGGGTCAGTATTGGGGAGACTGTTATTTGTAATATACATAAATGATCTAGAAGAGGCTATTGTTGGTATGATCAGCAAGTTTGCAGATGACACAAAGATTGGTGGAGTGGCAGAAAGCATAATGGACTGTCAGAGAATACAGGAGGATACACATAGACTGGAAGGTTAGGCGGAAAAATGGCAGATGGCTTTCAATCCAGACAAATGTGAGGTGATGCATTTAGGCAAGTCTAATTCTAGAGCGAATTATACAGTGAATGGAAGAGCCTTGGGAAAAGTTGATGGGCAGAGAGATCTGGGAGTGCAGATGCATTATACTCCGAAGGTTGCTGCACAGGAGGATAGAGTGGTCAAGAAGGCATATAGTATGCTTGCCTTCATCGGACGGGGTATTGAGTATAAGAGCTGGCAAGTCACGTTAAAATTGGACAAGACATTGGTTTGGCCGCATTTGGAGGACCATGTACAGTTCTGGGCGCCACATTACCAAAAGGACATGGACGCTTTGGAGAGGCGACAGAGAAGGTTTACGAGGATGTTGCCTGGTATGGAAGGTGATAACTATGAAGAGAAGTTGAATAGGGGAGGTTTATTTTCACTAGAAAATAGGAAATGGGGGGTGGGGGCTTATTGAGGGTTAGAAAATCATGAAGGGTATAGACAAGGTGGATAGAGACACGCTTTTTCCCATGGTGAAGGATCCAATACCGAGAGGTCATGCGTTCAAAGTGAGAGGTGGAAAGTTCAGGGGTGATACACGCGGTAAGTACTTCACACAGAGGCTGGTGTGCGTTTGGAATGCGTTGCCAGTGGAGGTGGTCGAGGCAGGCACGGTAGATTCGTTTAAGATGCGCCTGGACAGATGCATGAGTAGTTGGGGAGCAGAGGGATAGAGATGCTTAGGAATTGACCGACAGGTTTAGTCAGAACATTTGGATCGGCTCAGGCTTGGAGTGCCGAAGGGCCTGTTCCTGGGCTGTAAATTTTCTTTGTTCTTTTTACTATCAGCCAACAGCAGATGAGAACTGCGGATTACAACTTTCCATCAAGAAATGTATGGAGCAAGCTACCAGAGAAAGTAACGGAGGTGGTTAAAATTAGAACAATTCAAAGGTATGGGTATATGAAAAGGAAGGATTTAGGGGGTTTGGGCCAAATGCTGGCAAATGGGACAAAACTAAGTAAGATATCTAATCTGCATGAACAAGTGGGCAAATGGGATGTTTCTGTGCTGTATGATTCAATATGAAGAAAATGATTCCTCAAATCTTCATCCTTCCCAAAATTGAAAAGTTCCACATACACATCTCAATAGCTACCCACGCTGACAACGGGATACTTAATATTCAACAGTCATAGCAAACAGAACCTAAAACCCACACTGTATAAAGGAGATTAATCAGTTCTAAACTTTTTTATTGTAGTGTTACCTAAAGTAGGAAGGAGGAAATGTGTTGTTATCAATATAAATATAAAGAAATAAATATTCACAGGAATGTGATAATACTGGGTTTGCAAGATACCCTGCTTTGAGTCACCAAAATCCATTGCAGTTCTATAACTGCTGACATTTCCAATCATGCATTCCTAGAAGGTAACCTCCAGTTCTGAGGTTTGATTCAGGAGTTCATAACATTTGACTAAGTGCAATGATGTTTTAAACCTACTAAATCAGTTGAGGCAATGAAAACAACACTAAAGATTTTTTTACAATATATAATTTAACTGGATGATATTGCAATTTTTCATGGGTCTAACACTGAGCACTATATCAGAATGCAAATTTCTTAATTAACAAGGAGAAACAGAGGATATATCATCTACAAATTGTAAATGCTTGTGGACAGTTACCAGAAACACCATTGATGGCAAGGAGCATGTTGGAAACTTTCCTGGCATCTTTAATTGGTAGATGCATTTTTAGATTGGATTGGTAAGTCGTTGTTGTTGCACGTGATATGCAAACACTAAATTCTGAGGTATTGCATTCTGTGGCTTTTTCCAGGCTGGCATGGTGTCTCAGTGGTTGGCACTACTGCATCATTGTGCTCAGGACCTGAGTTTGATTCCTGCCTTGGGCGACTGTCAGTGTGGAACTTGCGCATTCTCCCTGTGTCTGCGTGGGTTTCCTCCGGGTAATCCGGTGTCCTGCCATAATACAAAGGTTTGCAGGTTAGGTGAATTGGTCATACTAAATTTTCGTTGTGTTCAAGGATGTGTAGTTTCGATGCATTAGTCAGAGGGAAACAGAGGGTAGGGGGAATAGGTCTGGGCGGATTACTCTTCAGAGGGTCGTTGTGATCTTGTTGGGCCTGTTTCCACGTTGTTGGTATTCTATTCCGAGATCCTTATGTTCTGTGCGACATCCACGGGGATTTTGATGTCGCAACGATAATGATGACAATTTTATAATTCTGAGTTGAGAGAAGATATTTGTAACTGAAATTAAACTGTGGCTGGATACGTCTGACCGCATTGAGCTGTGTTAATTGCTGTTGGATCACATAACTTGGAAGATGTGTGGACCGTGTCTCAATAGAAAAACTTAAATCCCACGACTTTACGAACAAAGAGGCAGTTTGTTGTTTTAATAAAGCTGCCCGAATATAAATATATTGTATTGCTTTCCAGTCTATAATTAACTTTGTTTGCTGCATTAACTATGCTTTCCTGATCTTTAATGCACCGCTTAAATCTAAGTTTGCTTTATAATTAGTATTTGATTTTTGTCGAGCAAAGTGGTGTTGAGAGAATGTACTTCACATTGCTTCAGTGATGTCAGTAGTCACAATTTATTATAAGAATCTCTAACAGTGGCGAACCTTCTCTGGAATAGGCCATTATTACCCAGGTAGCAAATAATTTACATTACCCTGGATTACTTGCAGCAATGCAATTGAACTTTCATTGTACCAGGTCCCTCCCCTACCTCTGCAGGAGAAATTCTTGTCACCTCATTGTCACTCTTCTGTGGTGGCATTAATTTGATTATGTCAGTTACTGATTCAATCGCATTCTGGCCTAACATAGTGCAAAGCCAGGCTCAGACGGTTCATTTTGCATCCTCAGAAAATATGTGTTCTTTTAAACTTTAGAAATCATCTTATTCTTCCATTTGCTCTTTTGACAATAACCTGAGTGTCAGTTTGTTTTTCAGTTCTTTGAGAGTCGGGTAGTTTTAAATCCATTTTCTCTGGTCAGATGACCCACAATTGTGAGGACGCCTATTTAAAAAAATCACTTTCAACCGAAACAGAAATGCCAAGCTTCTCAAATCTATCACCAGCACTGATATCCCCGTGCCAAGAATCATTCTTTATAATATGTGCAACACCTGTACAATATTCACACGGAGTTTGGCAAGTTTGATGTTCAGATCTAGACGTGACACAATAAATCCTGCAAACTCCTTTGTGACTTGGATGTCATTGCCGGGGGGATGGTTAGTATGTTTACAAATGACACCAATATTGGGGATGTACTGGACAACGAATAAGATTGCTTTAGAGTCGAATGCACCTTGATCAGATGGGCCAATGGGCTGAGAAATGGCAGATGGGGTTTAATTTAGATCGATGTGAGATGTTCCATTTTTGTATCGCAAACCAGGGTAGGACTTGCATATTTAATGGTAAGGTCCTGGGGAGTGATGCCAAACAAAGAGATCTTGGAGTGCAGATTCACAGTTCCTTGAAAGCCTGATCGCAGATAAACAGGACTGTGAAGAAGGCATTTGGAATGCTTGCCTTTATTGGTCATTGCTTCGTTGAAGGTGATTTTATCTGGAACATCGGAGGCTGAGGGGGAGATTTGTAGATATTTATAAAAGCATGAGGGTCATGGATAGGGTGAAGAGCCTAGGTTTCTTTCCCAAGATTGAGGCGTCCAAAACTAGAGGGCACAGCTTTAAGGCGAGATGGGAAGGATTTAAAAGGGAACTGAGGGGCAAGTTTTTCACCCAGAGAGTGGTGCGTGTATGGAACTAGCTGCCAGAGGAAGTGGCGAAGGTGGATACATTGCACTATTGAAGAGGCATCTGAATGGGTGCACTACTGGGAATGGTTTCGAGGGATATAGAATGGATACAGGACCTTTGGCCCAAATTGCTCCATGCTGACCATGTGCTCCTTCGAATTGCCTGCATTTGTTCTATGTCCTTCTAAACCCTTCCCATCCATGTACTTTTTCAAATGAAGTTTAAATGTTGTTGTTGTACCTCCCTCAACCACTTCCTTTGGCAACTCATTCCATTCACTCTCTGCGTGAAGAAATTGCCCCTCAGATCCTTCCTAAATCTTTCCCTTCTCAACTTCAACCTATGCTCTCCAGTTTTTAATTCTCCATTCCCTTGGAGAAGGTTAAAAACATTCCTTCTGTATCTGCCCTGCATGATTTTATGCACATCACTAGGGACACCCCTCATTCTCCTCAATCCAAGGAATAAAGTCCTCTCCTGGCCAACCTCTCCCTATAACTCAGGTCGATTAATTCTGGTAACATCTTGGCAAATCTTTCCAGTATTATTTGTGTCTTTCCTGCAACAGGGTGACCAAAACTGAACACAATACTCCAAGTGCTACATCACCAATGACTTATGCAGCTGTAACATAATATCCCAACTCCTATACTCGTTGCTTTGACCGATGTAAGCCAGCATGCTAGATGCCTTCTTCACCATCCTGTCTACCTGTGACCCCACATTCCAAGGACTATGTAATTGTACTCCTGGGTCACTCTGTTACACAACACTGTTCAGGACCTTAGCATTTACGGTGTAAGTTCTATCTTGGATTGACTTTCTAAAGTGCAACACCTCACATTTATCTGAATTGCACTGTGTTTGCCAATCGTCAGCCCACATCCCTGCAATCTTTGACAATCTTCCTCGCTATCAATGATACCTCCTAATTTTTTATCATCTGCAAACCTCCTCATCATGCCGATCATTTATACAAGTAACAAATGCCGAAGGTCCCAGCACCAAACCCTGTGGCTCACCACTAGCACCAGGGCACCAGTCTGAGACACGACCTTCAACAATTATCCTAGCTTGCTCACATTGAGTCAATTTTGAATCCTGTTTGCTATCTCTCCCTGTATACCATATGACCTAACATTCACGACTAGCCTGTCATGTGGGATCTTGTCAAATACTTTACTAAACTCTATATAGACACCAGTATCCTTGGGGGGAGGTTTGCGAGTGCACTTGTGGGGGGGTGGGGGGGGTGATTAAACTAACTCTGCAGGGGCATGGGAACCTAGACTGTAGCTTTAAGGTGCAGGACCTGGAGTGTAGGGAGATTAGGAACATGGCATCAATCTCAATGGAGGGTGCCTGTAAACAGCAAAGTGTCTTGATGTGTGTCTACTTCAATGCAAGAAGTACATGAAATAAGGTAGGTGAACTTGCAGCGTGGGTTAGTATCTGGGATTTCAATGTTGTGGCTATTACGGAGACATGGGTAGAAAAGGGACAGGATTGACTGTTGCAGGTTACAGGGTTTAAATGGTTTAGTAGGGTCAGAGGTGGGGGTAAGAGAGGGGGAGGTGTGGCATTGCTTGTCAAAGCTAGTATTGCAACGGTGGAAAGGACGATGGTTGAAGACACGCCATCTGAGGTAGTTTGGGCTAAGGTTAGGAATAGCAAAGGTGAAGTCACCCTGTTAGGAGTTTTCTACAGGCCTTCTAATAGTCCTAGAGACTTAGAAGAAAGGATTGCGAGGATGATTCTGGAGAAGAGTGAAAGTAATAGGGTGGTTGTTATGGGGGACTTTAACAGTCCAGATATTGACTGGAAAAGCTGTAGCTCGAGTTCGTTAGATGGGTCGGTGTTTGTCCAATGTGTGCAGGAGGGTTTCCTGACAAAATATGTAGACAGGCCAACAAGAGGTGAAGCCATACTGGATTTGGTTCTGGGTAACGAACCAGGCCAGGTGTTAGAATTGGAGGTAGGTGAGCACTTTGGGGACAGTGACTACAATTCGGTGACTTTTACTCTAGTGATGGAGAGGGATAAGTGTGCACTGCAGGGCAAGAGTTACAGCTGGGGGCAGGGAAATTATGATGCGTTGAGGCACGACCTAGGATGCGTGGCTTGGAAAAGTAGGCTTCAAGGCATGGGCACAATTGATATGTGGAGCTTGTTCAAGGAGCAACTATTGAGTGTCCTTGATAAGTATGTACCTGTCAGGCAGGGAGGAAAGGGTCGTGTGAGGGAGCCGTGGTTTAATAATGAATTGGAATCCCTTGTTAAATGGAAGAGGGCAGCCTATGTAAAAATGAGGTATGAAGGTTCAATTGGGGCGATTGAGAGTTATAAGGTAGCCAGGAAGGATCTGAAGAGAGAGCTAAGAGCAGCAAGGAGGGAACATGAAAAATCCTTAGTTGGTAGGATTAGGGAAAACCCTAAGGCTTTCTATAGGTATGTCAGGAATAAAAGAATGACTAGGATAGGAATAGGTCCAGTCAAGGATAGTAGTGGGAAGTTGCGTGTAGAGGCTGAAGAGATTGGGGAGACACTGAATGAATACTTTTTGTCAGTATTCACTCAGGAACAGGACACTGTTGCCGATGTGAATATTGAGTCACAATTAATTAGAATGGACGGCTTTGAGGTATGTAGGGAAGAGGTGTTGGAAATTCTGGAAAGGGCGAAAATAGACAAGTCCCCTGGGCCTGATGACATTTATCCTAGGATTCTCTGGGATGCAAG
The DNA here is from genome assembly GCF_037043375.1 of Chiloscyllium plagiosum. Taxonomy (NCBI): domain Eukaryota; kingdom Metazoa; phylum Chordata; class Chondrichthyes; order Orectolobiformes; family Hemiscylliidae; genus Chiloscyllium; species Chiloscyllium plagiosum. The sequence continues at coordinate 7,666,234 of NW_028270178.1, forward strand.
GGAGGAGATTGCAGAGCCATTGACCTTGATTTTTATGTCCTCGTTGTCTACAGGAATAGTGCCAGTAGACTGGAGGATAGCAAATGTGGTTCCCTTGTTCAAGAAGGGGAGTAGGGATAACCCTAGTAACTATAGGCCGGTGAGTCTCACTTCTGTTGTGGGTAAAGACTTAGAGATAATTGTAAGGGATAGGTTTTATGAACATCTGGATAGGAATAATGTGATCACGGATAGTCAGCATGGTTTTGTGAAGGGCAGGTCGTGCCTCACAAACTTTATTGAATTCTTTGAGAAGTTGACTAAGGAGGTAGACGAGGGTAAAGCGGTAGATGTGGTGTATATGGATTTTAGTAAGGCGTTTGATAAGGTTCCCCATGGTAGGCTACTGCAAAAAATACGGAGGTATGGCATTGAGGGTGAGTTGGAGGTTTAGATGAGGAATTAGCTGGCTGCAAGAAGACAGAGGGTAGTAATTGATGGTAAAGATTCATCTTGGAGTGCAGTTACTAGCGGCGTTCCGCAAGGATCTGTTTTGGGACCATTGCTGTTTGTCATTTTTAGAAATGACCTGGAGGAGGGGCTAGAAGGTTGGGTGAGCAAGTTTGCGGATGATACGAAAGTCGGCGGAGTTGTTGGCAGTGAGGAAGGATGTGTCAGGTTACAGCAGGATAAAGATAAGCTGCAGAGTTGGGCAGAAAGGTGGCAAATGGAGTTCAATGTAGGTAAGTGTGAGGTGATTCATTTTGGTAAGAGTAACAAAAAGACGGGGTACTGGGCTAATGGTCGGATACTTGTTAGTGTGGATGAGCAGAGGGATCTTGGTGTCCTTGTACACAGATCTGTGAAAGTTGCCGCCCAGGTAAATAGTGCGGTGAAGAAGGCATATGGCGTACTGGCTTTTATTGGGAGAGGAATTGAGTTCTGGAGCCATGAGGTCATGTTGCAGTTGTATAAGACTCTGGTGCGGCCGCATCTGGAGTATTGTGTGCAGTTTTGGTCGCCATACTATAGGAAGGGTGTGGAGGCACTGGAACGGGTGCAGAGGAGGATGTTGCCTGGTATGGTAGGAAGATCGTATGTGGAAAGGCTGAGGCACTTGGGGCTGTTTTCATTGGAGAAAAGAAGGTTTAGGGGTGACTTGATAGAGGTGTACAAGATGATTAGGGGTTTAGATAGGGTTGCCCATGAGGACCTTTTTCCACGTATGGAGTCAGCTATTACGAGGGGGCATAGCTTTAAATTAAGGGGTGGTAGGTATAGGACAGATGTTAGGGGTAGATTCTTTACTCAGCGAGTCGTGAGTTCATGGAATGCCCTGCCAGTAGCAGTGGCGGACTCTCCCTCTTTATGGACATTTAAACGGGCATTGGATAGGCATATGGAGGATAGTGGGCTAGTGTAGGTTAGGTGGGCTTGGATTGGCGCAACATCGAGGGCCAAATGGCCTGTACTGCACTGTATTTTTCTATGTTCTATGTTCTATGAATCGGAAGTGTTTCGAGAGATATGGGCCACAAACTGGCAAATGGGATGAGATTAATTCAGGATATCTGGTCGGCATGGACGAGTTGGACCGAAGGGTCTGTTTCCGTACTGTACATCTCTATGACTCTATGACTTTGTTGTTCATGTGCCTCCGGATCCTGGAAAATTGGGGACAGGGAATAAATGCAGCAATGCACACATTTAGTGTGTGAGAAGATTCACATTTCAGTCAGTAAGTTTCACAATGGGGACACCTATCCGAGAGTGCAGAATGACAGATTTGAGACATATTTTCACACTGGAATAGATTGTCCCTATACAACATTAAAATACATAATCTGTGATCTCGGGAAGGGGGCCAAAGGTGTTTGAGCGGACAGTGTTATTGCTGGCAAATTCCAGAATCTTGTTTTGTTATTTTTTTAGGATGTACTGAGCAGCAACACTCCTTCATAATTGGGATAAAACTTATCATTGTAATTAATTTGTTCATTGACAGAAATTTGAAAAACAGCAACAAATCTGAGAAATGCTGAGACCTCGATCTCGCCAAGGAGCTCCCACATAGTATGAGACATTGTCTCTGGGAATGCATCAGCTCAGAGTTGCAAACAAGGAGCTTGTCAGCTGCTTGAAGGGACAGATTTCCTCACAGCGAAAAATGCATCGACCAATTCCACATGTGGAGAAGGTGTTCTACATGATCCTTGCATTTATTGGCATTTCTGGTAAGGCTTTATGACAGTTGAACTTGTTTAAATATGCTGCTGATCTGCTCTCTGATTTTAACTTCTGAACAATAACATCTCCAGCTCACTGATTCATCAGCCTTATCTAGACATGGGAACAGTGACAGCGATTCACTGAGCAGCATTATTTACTGCATGCACTGTACCCGATGTGGCCTCCTATACATTGAGGAGACAGGCAGCCTACTTGCGGAACATTTCAGAGAACACCTCTGGGATGCCCGCACCAACCAACCCAAACGCCCCGTGGCTGAACACTTTAACTCCCCCTCCCACTCTGCCAAGGATATGCAGGTCCTTGGCCTCCTCCATCACCAGACCATGGCAACACGACGCCTGGAGGAAAAGCACCTCACCTTCTGCCTAGGAACCCTCCAACCTCAAGGGATGAATGCAGATATCTCTGGCTTCCTCATTTCCCCTCCCACACCTTATTTCAGTCCCAACCCTCGGACTCAGCACCGCCTTCTTGACCTGCAATCTTCTTCCTGACCTCTCCGCCCTCACCCCCTCTCTGGCCTATCACCCTCACCATAACCTCCTTCCACCTATCGCATTCCCAATGCCCTTCCCCCAAGTCCCTCCTCCCTACCTTTTATCTTAGCCCGCTTGGCCCACCCTCCTCATTCCTGAAGAAGGGCTTATGCCCAAAACGTCGATTCTCCTGCTCTTTGGATTCTGCCTGACTTGCTGCGCTTTTTCAGGAACACATTTTTAAGCTCAGATTTCCCTCCTGAGCCCTGAACATTAAGATGTTTGTGATGTGATGTACAGAAGTGTAGATGTATAAGATTTACAATATCACTCGCATATTGTCGCTAAGGGAACCCTGCATGCTATGTTATGCTGCATTGGTCTAAGACACAATGAATGGTCTTGTTGCAATTTTACACAGGTTCTGATCATTTGTTTCCTGGTTCTATTGTGGCTCTGATTGAAATTTGATCCAATGCTAAGAGCAGGGGTGAACTAATCTATGGAGAAAGGGGGAGTTTGATTTATTGACTGTCCAATCGCCAGTCCTATGACTGTGTTGGGATCAATGTTTCTAATTGGGTTCTGTGCCTGTGAGAGTTGGAACTGAGAAATGTAAGAATCTATTGCATTCATTCATAAAGTTACCTTGTAGCCAAACAAAATCACAGAGTTCCTTCTGCTCTTCTAGGAGGGGCCATGAGCTTAGTGTCTTTCCAATCTCCACAATCTCTGCAGTGATTGGGCTGGAGGATAATCTGAGGTGTGTGTGAAAGTCATATCGTTCAAACTCACTCAACACCAACCACTTCCAATCACACTGTGCACCGGAGTATGGTGGAAAAGTCTTATTGTTGCTCTCTGGAGCAGGCAGGAGTAATTTCTGATTAGTAATTCACTGCTTCTTTTCCTATTTGTCTTCCTCAGTTAATTTTCTGGCAATTGTTATCCTTTCCCGAGGTAAGTGTGGCGATTCCCCTTGCACTACTCGCTACCTAGTGGTTATGGCAGCTGCTGATCTAATGGTTATTATCACTGATATTGTGCTGAGGAGATTTCGCCTTTATTATTTCCCACAGTGTTTCCTGGATATCACTCCTGTGTGTAGAGTTCTTGGGGTCGTGTGTCATACAGCCAGGGACTGCTCTGTTTGGTTCACCATCACTTTCCCCTTTGACTGATTTGTGACCATTTGTTGTCAGAAACTGAAATCAAAACATTGCACTGAAAAAACCGCGACTGTGGTTCGAGCTACAATATACATCCTGCTCTGTTTGAAAAATATCCCCTTCCATTATCAATTTGAAACTCAAAGGATAATCAACAATGTTCTATTCTATTGTGTAACAAAGTCAAGCTACTTTACTGTGTCTTGGTGGGTGGCATTAGATTGGCTTGATATGGTTTTGACCCCTTTACTGCGATTTACTTTGATTCTGTTGCTCAATGCTCTGACAGTCAGACACATTTTAGTGACCAGCCGAGCCTGGAAGAGGCTGAAGGGTGAGAGCAAAAGAGAGAATCACAGAGACCCTGAGATGGAGACCAGAAGGAAATCTGTGACATTGCTATTCAACATCTCTGGGAGCTTCATCATCCTGTGGTTAATCAGTGTTGTCAGTTTTGTATGTTATATGAATCAAGGAATCCCCCCAACACTTACTTGCCTCTATTAAATTACTTCTGTATTGTCGGCTACATGCTGCGGAACCTAAGTTGTTGCACAAACACATTTATTTACGGAGTAAAATTGTCTCAGAGCAAAGATCATTAATGCAGTAAAATACCTGGCTGCACGGATTCCTTGTGTTATGAGAAAATAAACCTCCTCAAGGACGACCAGCAGGGATG